>NC_056735.1:1582377257-1582467257 GCF_019279795.1 Protopterus annectens
GAATTGTGTTTTCTCTGTCAGTTTTTTTATTATTACTTTATTATTTTTTGGCCATTGTTTGCATAATGTAGCACTTAGCACAACCATGGGCAACAGAAGAATAATGGAATGTTTGTTATGCTTAAATTGTTTGCATGGCATTGCACGACGGGCAAAAGGGAGACTTCAAAAATGAATAGTACAAAAAGGAATGTCATATAACTCTTCCAGTGGTAGTATCTCTAAAGTATGACAGTGAGTATTGAGGCTGTGAAATATACCTGCTACTTAAATGACTCTGTGGCAGCAGGTGTTAATGCAGTGATACATTCTTTTTAGTGCCAGATGGTACTGGGTTGGAATACAGCTTTATCTAATACTTTTAACTACTTTTGCTTTACCGTTGGTGCGAGTTACTGCATGATGCATACCATCGCACAATAATGCATTAAAGAAAAGAAATGAGGAAGACAGGACAGCAGCGAAATGGGGATGTGAACGTGTGACAGTATTGAGTCTCTGGAATATCCCTGCTACTTAACTGACTATGTGGCAGCAGGTGTTAATGCAGTGATAGATTCCTTTTTGGGGCAAGATTGTACTGCATTTGAATACAGCTGTATCTAATACTTCTAACTACTTTTGCTTAACCTTAGTGCATGTTGGTATGAGATTGGCATCATTGCACAATAATGCATTAAAGAAAAGAAATGGAGAAGATAGGACAGTGGTGAAATGGGGAGCAAGCTGGGGGAAGAACAAATGGAAAGCAATACAAGAATGTGCAGGAGGTAGGTTTGAAAGAATCATAGATGTCCATTCCTTCAACAGTAAATATATGTAGAATATTAGCTGAATTTGGACTGTTACCTCAGAAAGAGTGGTGACCACAATGCAATCATGTTGTATAGCCAATTGGACCGAGTCAAGTGTGTGAAGAAGATATGTGTGCAAAATGGAAAGCTGTGTATAGGAAGATTTTTTTCTGTGGGACAGGTGCCATTTTTTATGAGCGAGAGAGAGAGGAATGTTGGGGAAGGGATATAAGTATGTCTGGGTCTGGTAAAGTGGGTAGGTGAGGAAGCAATTGCAGACAAGACTAACAAGACAAGACATAGAGATGGTGATAGACACAAGAGGTTGGTAGACACCATGGATGCTGTGAAGGTGGTGACATCCCAGACCCATGGACATAAAGCTGGTTGCTATGAAGATTGAATCTTCACCCACAGGAATGTCATCACTGTCACCTCACTCTGCCATTGGCTGGAGAACTCAATGACTCTTTGTCCACATTCTGGTACTTCGAAAAATGGGGGAAAGCAGCCCCTTCATCCAGCATAGGCATGCACTAACAGTGCAACACAGAACCCTGTGGACCATCCCTGGCAGTTCAGCACTGGTAATAAACTCACCACCCCTGCCACTGCTCCTGGAGGTAACCACTGACCTATCCTCTGGGGCAGAACTACCTGATGGGGTAGCTATTGCAGGTGCAGCAGAGGTGGTGCTGCCAGGATGGCTCCCAGACATGTTGGCAATGGGGCCGGGGCTAGTGGATTGGGGGGAAGTGGATCCTGTGGAGGAGGCCTACCCTGCTGTGCTGTGGAGCATTTCATGATGTGGTATGCATGGATGACATGGACACATTTTAATGGCACATAAAATAAAACAACAACAAAAAAATTGAGAGAGAGAGATAAGGGTTGTGGAGAGGGAGAAAATACAATAAGAGTAGTACCTTCATATGTAACATACAGTGGATTAATGCAATTTTTTTAATCTATTGTCTTATTCTTTACTCTTAAGACTACCACCCCATAACATATAATTTATTACTTTTAAGACTAGCAACTTCTAACAGATGCATACTATACTACTGATTGCAATGAGTACTCCTTTACATGTGCATATATTGCAAATATGAGTGTTCCAGATATACAGTCTACAGTTTACGGCAGGACATGTGTTCCACTGATGTAGAGCTTTTACTTTAAACCTTTAAGTTACACATAAATGAAGAATTAACAGTTATTGTATAGTTCGGAAGGGTGGTATTTGAACCCACCACCTCTGACTAAAGTGAAATATTCTACTCTTGGTTTGTGCTGCAGACTAATGCATGCATACTTGCTTTTACCATTCAGATATGCATGCACAATTTGATACAACTACATAAAATACCAAGAAAGCTATCTTTACCTTTTAATGCTACAATAATACTACCCTACTGTGTCAGGTTAGCCTCCCTCATCCTCACCAATCTAGTGGCATGGGTCCTAAAATTTCAATCCTTCTCCATGACAGCTGTGGAAAAAACAAAACAGAGCAGAATGCCATTATGAATACCAGTCTTGCCTATATTCAGCTTTTAAGCCTTACACATACTCTCTGTAGTTGATACTTACTCATGTGCGGGATGTCATCTATCCTAAATTCCTCAATCCAAACATCAATGATACCCCTCTTCTTCCTCTGGAGGTTGTTATAGTGCAGCCTGAATTGTTCACCAGTGCAAGGGATGCCAGTGGCACTGGTCACAGCCTGGGCCAAACTATCCCAAGCCTCTGACTTATACTGGGACCCAGAATAGTCCCCCTGCAGGAACCTGGCACTGTGATGTTTCAGTTGGAATCCAGCAAAAATCTTGGACTCCTGGACACCACATCTCTGAGCCCTAAATCTCACACCCTCTCTAGGAATGCCTGCCATATCTACCATGGATCAAGAGCAATGGAGACTGATGATTCCCTGCCGATTCCAGTTATTGTGTTTAAGGAGTATACACACTGTTTGAAAATGTTGCACATCACTTACCATCAGGCAAACATGGTGCTCTGGGGTACACAATGGTAAGTAGTGCATGTAGATCAGAGTGTGTGTATGCACCTTTAAGAAGCATTTCCAGATGTAAGCATGTGCATATAAATTGTGAGCATGTGGAGGCAGCAGTGCCATTATGAAAGAACAGCCAGAGTGTTAACATGTATGGGTGTGGTAGTCAGTCTGTTTATAAGTTTATTTAAGTTTAAGTTACAAAGCCTCATTTCTGATGTGTTTGTATGTGATAAAGCTGCTTGAACTTAACCCATGAATGTTCGCCTGTTTTATCCTGACCAGACAAGTGACATGGTGTGAGATCCGGGATTAAGAGAGCAACTTCTTCAAGCCATGAAGTGCAGAGTTGAAGGTGAAGGCAGATTAAGCTGGTTGAGTGAAACAGAGTTCAGACAAAAAAAAGGGGGCCAGAAATGAACATAAGGTAAATAAAACTGCACAATGATTTGTTTGGCAAAGGAAATGAAACAGTGCATTTATATGGCACAAAACAAAGAAGTAGTACAGAATGTATTATTAATCAAACAAAAGACAAAAAGCACATTATTAATTAAGTGAAATGTTAGACACTATGACAGTTGATAAAACTAACAGAGATATTCATATGGGGCTCAGAATTATCTTAGACTTGCATAATGAACATGTTTGAAGTAAAATAGGCACAAGAAACGTATAATGACCATGACAAGAGATTAAATGGGCAAGTACAAAAAAGGGAAATTAAGCTTAAAGAGCAAGGCGACTGCATATTTTTTAGTTAAAGACTGTGTTTTGGGCACAAACTACTATTTCACATTGACCAAAGCCATTCAAAGCATAACTAGAGTTGTTCGAAGTATCTCAGAGTGTGCAAAGTGTTTGCAGAGTGTGTGCTTTATTACAGTGCAATTATTTCAAAGAGTTTATTGTATGCAAAGTACAGTTATATTGCAAACTGCAGTCAAAGTGCAGCCATTTCAAAAATTTTCTTGTGCTGTGTACATTTATTCACAGAATGCTGCCATTTCAAAGTGTTTCTTATACTGTGCAGAGTTATTTCACAAAGTAGAGCCATTTTAAAAGGTTCTTGTGCTGTGTACAGTTTATCTGCAAAGTGCATTCATCTTGAAGTGTTTCTTACTCTGAGCTTTTTCTGCTGTGTACAGTTTATTTGCAAAATACAGTCATTTCCAAGTATTATTTAAACTGATAAGGAGTGGTTTCAGAAAGTACAGTGATTTCAAAGTGTTCTTGTGCTTCGGAGACTTATTTGGCAAAATGCAGTTATTTCAAAGATTTTGTTGTGCTATTGAGGATAATTACAAGTACTGGCATAAACCTCTGACATATATATTCATGCATGTGTATATTCTTACATAATTTCAAGCACCTTCACTGCTATGTGTTGCTATGGTAGAGGCATTTTGCAGATTAAGTCCACTTGTGTTTGATCATAATATAGCAGAGAACTGGCAAGTATTCGAGCAGGAATACAATATTTTCATACAAGCAGTTTTTTCTAAAAAAGATGCATGTACAAGGGCATTCATTTTGCTTAACTTAGCTGGGTCAGAGGCTATTGAAAGAGAGTGTTCATTTATGCATGCACCAGCAGTATATGCAGGAGATGGGAGAAACTGCCATAGTGTGGTACCAGCTGAATCAAGGGAAGACCCTGAGTGCTTGAAATGTAAATTTTGAGAAATTTGCAACCCCCAGACAAATGTTACATTAGATAGGCACTTATTTTATGCAGGAGACCAAAACCCAGGTGAAACATTTGCAGGTCATACCAGTGACTTGAGAAATGAAGCCAAAATGTGCAGATTTGGTGACTTGAAAGATGAGTTAATAAATGACAGGCTTGTGTGTGGTGTTAACAGTGCTGCAGTGAGAAAGATTTTGCTTTGTGACAGATATTTAATGTTAAGCAAAGGCATAGAGATTTGTCATATCCATGAGCTCACAGAAAGGCACTTGCAAGTGATAAAAGCATGGTTTCAGCAGCCTCTAGAGCAAACATAGATAGGATGCAACATGTGGCAAGCAGAAACAGGCCTAAGTACATGGCAGCTGAAATCCCAGTGGGTATGGCAGGGAGGACCCATAGCTTTCTAGCAAGTTGCAAGACTAGCTTATTAAAAAGGACATGCTCAGTGCAGTATAAGACTGAGCCAGCAAAACCCAAGTCAAGTCTTATTGTTAATTGTCGTAATTGTGGTGCCAAGCATGAGTCTAAAAGAGAGAAGTGCTTAGCATTTGGTCAGCAATGCCACAAGTGTAAAAAATGGAATCACTTTCAAAAGTTTTGTAAATCAAGCAAGCTTCATTCAGTTGTTAAGAAAGGTCTCTCAAAAAAGCACATTTATCATGTAGAGAGCTGCAACCCCACTTTCTATGTAGATGGTGTATAAGTGGTCGGTAAAAGGTTAATGCAGTAGATTTGTTGGCAAATAATGAAGTATTTTGTACTGTCCTGATCAATGGTAAGCCCACAGAGCTCAAAGTAGACACTGGTTTAAAGTGTAATGTAATTTCAGCAGAAACATTTGCTACACTGAGAGCTTTTGAGCAACTTAATTTAGCCAATTGTGTGAAGCTTGTTGCTTGTGGAGATGAAGAGATTTAAACCAAAGGCTCAGTAGTGATTTCATGCTATTCAGCTGGGAACAGTCACAGTTTGAAATGTTATATAGTCCAAAGACCTGTGGAGTCATTATTAGGTCTCAGAGACAGTTTAAGAATGAAACTGCTTTCTTTTACCCAAGAAGTACATCATGTGAGCACATGTCCCAGTTCCAGCTTTACTGATGCTATTTTCTCAGAGTATGCTGATGTTTTCGATGATAAGCTAGTCAAACTTCCAGTTGTGTACTCCATGAAAGTAGACCCAGAGGTCAGTCCAGTGATCAGACTAGCAAGGAGAGTTCCAAAAGCTATGCAGGACAAAGTCAAGGTCCAGTAAGGCAAACTGGTCCATCAAGGTGTGATTTGTCTAGTCCCAGAACCAACTGAGTGGGTGTCTTCCATGATAACTGCTCATAAGACAAATTCAGATGAAATCAGAATATGCATTGACCCAAGATACTTGAACAAGGTATTAAAAAGACCTCATCATCCTATGCGTACAGTTGAGGAAATTGCAACCCTCATGCCAAATGCCACTGTTTTTTCGGTCTTAGATGCAACGACTTCATTTTGTCAAGTGAGACTTAATTACAAATCTTCACTACTGACTATATTCAGTACCCCATTTGGTAGATACAGATTCATCAGGATGCCTTTTGGAATAAATTCTGCCAGTAAAATCTTTCTGTATGCAATGGAGCAAATTTGTTTAGGCTACCCGTGTGCAATAATAGTCAATGATTTGGCAGTTGGAGGCAATGGTGAAGCAGAGCATGACAGAAACCTCAGGAAATTTCTAGACAGAGCATGTGAAGTGAATTTAAAGCTCAATCCTCTGAAGTGCAAATTCACACTACCAGAAGTTACTTATGTGGGTCATTTATTTACCAGTACAGGCTTACAACCAGATCCTTCTAAGCAAGCAGCCATTCTTGAGATGCCAGCTCCAGACAATGTTTAAGCCCTACATCATGTTCTTAGTATGGTTAACTATTTGGGCAAATTTATCCCTGACTTTAGTGAGATATCATCACCTTTAAGAGAGCTGACACACAAAAATGCTGCATGGTCATGGTTATAACAACACCAGAGAGCATTTATTAACCTCCAACAGCAAATTGATAACCCACCTACATAAAGATACTATGATGTCCACAAACCAGTAGTTCTTTCCTGTGATGCTTCAAAGTTCGGTCTTGGTGCAGTTATTCTTCAAGAGAGCAGACCTGTTGCCTATGCAAACTGAGATGCAGTGTGCTCAAATTGAGAAGGAACTTTTGGCAATTGTGTTCACATGCTTGAAGTCCCATGATTATATTTATGGCTGAACTATCAGATAGAAACTGACCATCAACGTGTAGCCACTTTTTTAAAGAAGCCTATGCATTCAGCCCCAGCAAGACTACAAATAATGATGCTCAAATTGCAAAAGCATAATTTCAGAATGGTCTATACAAAAGGTAAACTTCTTTATCTGGCTGATACATTATCCCGCTTGCCCAGAAATACCACAGAACAGCCTGATGCAGAGAACTTTAACTTTGATATCATGGAAGTGCATCATTTTTCTACCACGAGACCTGATGAGCTGAGAGGTCATACAAAGACTGATCCTACTTTGAAGAACTCAACCACTTCATCAATGTAGAATGGCCATCAAAGCAAACATGTGTAGCACCAGAAGTGCAACCATACTTTCCATACAGAGATGAGGTACTGATGGAAGATGGTATCATTTTGAAAGATCCAAAAGTTATTGTTCCTACTTCCTTACAGAGTGAATATATTCAGATTTTGCATCATGGCCACCCAGGTTCCAACTCTACCAAAAGAAGGACAAGACGACTAGTATTTTGGCATACTCTATCAAAAGAAACTGATAAAGTGTTTTCTTCTTGTTCAGTATGCAATAGGACTAAGCCACATTTGCAAAAAGAACAACTTCAGCTAAGCCAAAGTCCTGAACTACCGTGACCAACAGTAGCCACTGACATATTTCAGTGGAACACACAGCATTATTTAGTGTTGGTAGACTCTTACTCAAGCTGGTTAGAGATCAATTTGTTACCTAATCTAATGTCCATTGCAGTTATTACTACTAAGATGAAACATCATTTCTCAGTCCATGGTTGTCCACACAAAGGTATTTCCAAGAATGGTTCTCAGTTTACTAGTCAATTATTTCAGAGATTTGAAAAAGAGTGGGACTTTATCCATGTTACTAGTAGTCTTGAATACCCACAGTCAAACAGCCTAGCTGAACATGCAGTACAGACAGCAAAGCAATTACTAGAGACATCAAAGCATGACAATACTGATATCTTCTGGAATTTTCTTAATCTCAGAAATATACCATGTGACAACCTACTTGCCTCTTCTGCTCAGAGACTTCTATCTAGGCAAACCAGAACAACTTTGCCTATCAGTCATAGTTTGTTGGTGCCTAATGCTAAAAACAACAGAGTAATCAAAGCCCAAATCTTTAAGAAGTGTTTCTTTCAGAAGTCCATCTATGATAAAATGAGCAGATTTCTTCGTCCATTAAAAGGAGAGAATGTGAGTATGCAAACAGTGAAAGGCTTTAATTGAATCAGTCAAGTGAGAGGTATATGTAGCAAGCCAAGATCCTACTTAGTGAAATCTGAGGGCACAGAATACAGGAGAAACTGTAGACATCTTCTTCCTGTATCAGAAATGATACTGCAGCATCGTACCTGTGATACAGACTCTAGATTTCAGAGCAACCTGACAATGTTAGTACCGAAGAACATGTCTCAATATCCATTCCCATTCCTGATAATGTCTCAGTTGTCTTCAAAGTTGAACATTCCTTGAAGACAGTCCCTGTTGCTAGATTTAATTCTAACTTTTATTACATGATCAGGTCATATTTCCAGAACTGGTGTAAAATACACAGCAAGCTGGACATGATTGTTTTATATGTGTCTGATTTTGTATGATTGCATGTCAACTAATTATCTGTGTATAACTGCATGTCAAGCGATCATTTCTGTAAATTGCATGTCATTGAGCACTGTCATGTCATATATGGACTAGTTCTCAAAGATGGAGGATCTAGATCAGAACATGTGTATGTACCTTTAAGAAGTATTTCCAGATGTAAGTACATGCATATAAATAGTGAGCACGTGCAGAGAGCAGAGCCATTTTGAGAGAACAGCCAGAGTGTTAACATGTATGAGTGTGGTAGTCAGTCTGTTTATAAGCCTCATTTCTGATGTGTTTGTGTGTAATAAAGCTGCTTGAACTGAACCCACAAATGATTATCTGTTTTATCCTGACCAGATGAGTGACAGTGCGCAACAGTGGCAAGCAATGCAATTTCAAGGTTATTTGATGTACAGGCAGTTGCATATGTATGTTCGACAAATGTGAAGGTCATGGCAGTCCAGTGAGCAGAAATATCCTTACAGTATACCTACAGTCATACACTTGATAATAAATTTGATAATACATAGACAAATAAAGAACTGACACAGTAGCAGTGTAGCAGTCCTCATACATACAATTACTATCAGCTACACTATGTCAAGTGTTATAAGTGAGAGTGACTATAATGGGAAGTGGAGCTACAGTAAAATTGCATGGAATAAGTTGTATTTGAACCCAGGACCATATGCATGGCAGTCTTATACTAACAGCTGTTGCCACAAGAGATTTGAAACAATAGCTGTTCATGTTTCAATTCATTGCTATAAACTGCAGTGTCACAACAGTAAAACAAATGTGACACACGCTGTACTACAGCACATCTGTATTCCAGCCCTACACTTATACCTGCTACAATAGCATTTATTGAATGTATCTGTTTTTTATTTCTGGCTGTCTACTTTTTGGGTGGTTTACTTATCCAGTAAAAAAAGGGAGAAATACTTGAAATGAGGAAAAGCAATCTATGACATACACAGTAGAAAATGTTAGTACATATGCAATATTTCTACATAGGTCTGGATTTCAACTCTCACTCCAATGCACCTTCATAAAAGATGGTGGGTGCTTTATCCCTCTTTGTCACACAAACAACTTTGCAGCAAAGAACTGAAGCCATTCTTCACATAACCAATTGCAACAGAATGTACACTGATATCAAACCATAAAATGTTATTTTTACATTTATTAAATGTATTATTAAATTTATTATATTTGGATGTAGTGCACTTAGTAATCACACAACCTGTTATGATTAATCCTTACAAATATACAGATATGTCTTACCTTTATGTGTTTCTTGATCATTCTTCAGTTTTCTGACCAGTACTCTGACACTTCTAGTGTGCAAGCCATTCTAGCTCATAGGCCTTAAAATGTGTGAGAATATTAACTGGGAATAATATGATATGCAGTTTCCAACAACTGAAGGGCAGGTTGGATGGCAAACAAGCATAAAATACTCTTTTTTTGGGGGGGGGGCAAAAGTGAATTACTCTTAAGGCACATGCAAGGGTACACTCTTCTTTTGAGTGGGGGAAGCAAAGCTGAGTTACTGTTATTGCACAAACAAGCATAGACTGTTCTTTTGGGGAGAGGAAAGGTGAATTACTGTTGTGGCACAAACAAGAATGGATTGTTCTTTTGGGATGCAGCAAAGGTAAGTTACTGCTGTGGCACAAGCAAGGATATGTTGCTCTCGTTACTCTCCTTGTTTTATTTCTTTTCATCCTGCCTGTTGTTTGAGTACATGTCCGAGGATTGCACTGCAGGGCTCCCCCAGGTGGTGTCTTAATTTCTACATGAGTGCACTCTATGGCACCCAGTACGTCAGGGTAGTGTGCTACCTAATAGAACTGTTGCTTATTTCTGGCCCTCTCATCAGAGCTATAGGGAAATATATATATGTGCTCACTGACATGTCAGAGCATAGCATCTAGGAAATGGTGGACAATCCTGATGCTGATGCCTGTGACACTCTGGCATGTCTTGTGTTGCTTTCTGAAAGGTACTTGTAGCTAAGATTCTAAGGACTATACATATCTTAGTTTCCACTGGAATGGGTTCCCTTCAGTTGGCTGTGACTCTGACTTGAGGTCGACAGAGTTCACAGAGATCCTGTAGTGTGTCCCTGTCCATTCTGTAGCTCTCTACAATTTCCATGTCATGTAGGTTGTAATAAGTTAAATGTGGCCTGAAATCTCTTCTCCTTCTTGGCCTAGGCCTATTGGCAGCAGCAGCAGCATTGGCTTCAGCCTCTAGCACATACAAATGGATTAAAGCAACAGCAGCCCCTAACATTCTCTTTGTGTAGACTTTCCATGTCTGTACTCCAAAAGTTTTAACATCTGCAGGAAAAAAAAAACAGAATGGAGTCTACATGGATGCTTTATAGCTTGTTGAATAGCTCCACTGTGTTGGATTGGTTGATTAGCATGAAATTCAGCTGCTTGTGCTGTAATTAGCATCTATGAGATGTAGATAAAGATAGATGCAATATATTAATAATCTACACCATTATAACAAAGCAATCGTGTAGCTAGCCAAACTGATTGTGAGAAGAGGTGCATATGTTTAGAAGACTGCAAACATGCTTTCTCTTCGGGATATTTCTGTACAGAAGAGTATTGAACTTCAGTAGGAATGCTCCCATTTTGTCGCCTACATACAGCATATGCTAGAATGTATTTATGAATAGTGTGAAGGAAAGGCTTTTACACTTTTATCTGTAAGCATTAGAAGTGTAGTGATGGCATGGGCATGCATGTTTGCCAAGCCGTTTCAGATAAATATGTACAAATGTTTCATAGATAGGTCCTTTGATAGAACTTTTAGCATTTCAAATATGTTTTGTTAGCAAAATGGGTAATTTGCCTGTTCTTTTGTGGGGGGCTGAGTGATAAATATGTACAAATGTTCAGGGACAGGTCCTCTGTTAGCACTTTTAGCACTTCAAGGATGTTTTGTTAGCAAAATTGGTCATTTGCCTTTTCTTTTGTGAGGGGGGGCAAAGATGAGTTACTGTTATGGCGCAAACAAAAAATGGACTGCTTTTGTGGGGTGAGCAAAGTTGAGTCACCGTTATCGCACAGACAAGGATATGTTGCTCCTCTTACTGTCCTTGTTTTGCATCCTGCCTGTTGTTAGTATTTCACACCTGTAGAATGTTTTATGTTTCTCTAGTGAGTAATACTGACTGGCTACCTTTTCTGTTTTATTAGGAAACAGTTATTTTGTATTTATGTGATACTTATGTGTATTATACTTCTGTTATCTTTTAGGACACCTACAAATATGCCACTCAGGTGTGTCAATCCACGTAGACCCCCCTTTCATCAATGGGGAAAATCAAGTAATCATGGATGGGTTTTGTCAGCAAGGTGCTTTTCTCCTGGAAAGGGAATGGGAAGAATTGGCATGCCGGATGCAAACATGGCAGCAAACTGACGAAAATGTGAATGTCATGGGCGGCCATGGCAGAACATATGAAGAGGTGCACTACAGTGCCACTGACATGCAGGCGAGTAGCACCAGTAGGCCACGACCAAATGGCTATTGGGGAGGGCCTGCTCAGGAACTCCCACTAACCCCCAATGAACAGTTCCTGGCCAATATCAGAGATGCAGACAACTCCCATGAGAGTGCAGGACAGCATGTACTGGATGTGGGTGGAACACCTTCCGAAACAGTAAGCACATCCCAGGTGGAGCTTCCACGTAGGCTTTGTTATCTGCAGAGCTGAATACTATTGTATAGTAAAACAATTGAAATTATTAAGTTAATTCTGTGCACATCTTTTACTGGGGGGGTGGTAGACGATTTCCACAGTTATAAGCTTAGGTTGGAGTTGTCAGCCATGTTCCTGTTGACATTAAACTTAATGCACATATAAAAGGATAAATGTATTACCCCCTGGGTTACAGTTAATTGTAATGATGTTGCCTCTACCTCTTGCTAAACTTCCAGGGCTCTCTGGACTACAGAGGTGTATCTCATCTGCAGATGGTATGGAAAACATTTTTATGTTAGTACTGCTGAGCAAATGAAATAAATATTGTAGTGTGAGATGATTATCTCAGGTCTGCTGTGTGTATTGCTGCATTGTCAGTAACAGAGGCAGCGCTGTTACTTTGTTAGCATATATTGCACTATAGTGCAGGTATTAATTTATTTCTGTTTCTTGCTTTTTATCAAAGGTGATCATTGCAGTTGGAGTGTGGGCCCTGTTCCACCTGATGTCAGTGTATCATAGGTTCATAGGTTCATAAGTGTGTACTAGGCTAATGACCCTGAAGTCTTTACAAGCCTAGCGCCAAACAATTGCCCAGGCACTGTGCCACCCAATGTTAGTTCACAGTGACCCTATGCAGTACGGCAACTGGAATGATCCCTAGAGTGAACTTTCTGTTACCCATCCACTCGTCAAGATTTCTCTTGAAGAGGGCTAACGAGGTGCTCTGCTTAACATGAATGGGAAGCTTACTCCAGAGTATGAGCAGTCTTTGGGAGATGAACCTGTCCCTCCAGCATGTTCTGTTAATTGTGGTAATGTAGTTGTTATCTCTGGGGCATGTGATGTGGGGGGATTGGGATTTCTTTAGGTGCAGCATTTCAAGTAGGGCTGGGTCAGACATGGCTTTGTAAGTCACGCAGAGATCACATCTAAGTAGGCAAAAAGATACTGAGAACAGCTGAAATTTCTTGAGACTGTCCATGTAGGACATGTGTTTAAGGCCTAGGATCCTTTTTGTGAGGTACTTTTGTGGCCTGCCCAGCTGTTGTAGGTGTCTGGTCAGGTACATGCCAAATGGGGCATTATATTCGATGACTGGTCTAATGAGGGATGAGTAGAGATGGATGATGACCTCTTTCTTCCTGGATGCGAAACCTTTGGTTATAAGATGTGCCATGTAAAAGGAATTTCTGACCACAGTGGCAATATGGTGGTCAAATGTGAGGTGGTTGTCGACCAGGGTGCCCAGTTCACTTATGACCCCTTCAGTGTCCAGTGGGCTCCCACCAATGTGGTAATTCATGGGAACTGAGTTTTTTCCACTGGGGATGATAATGCATTTTTTGGCATTAAGCTTCAGGCCATGGTTCTGACACAAGTCATTGGTCTCAGAGAGGCTCTTTTGTAGGATGTCTGCATCACTTGAGGAGCTGATAATGACTCCCAGCTTGCAGTCATCAGCAAACTTGGTCAGCCAGAGTCCTGTGTTGGCCTGGACTTCTCAGAAGTAGATGCCAAACAGGAGAGGACCCAAGACCGAGCTCTGTGGGACTCCACTCATGACTGGTCAACAGTCTGACTTGCAATGCACAACTTTCACTCTGTGGGTCCTGTCTGTGATCCAATTTGCAACCCACCTAGTGATGTAAGGATTGATGCCTAGTTTGGTGAGTTTATCAATGATGCCTGAGTGGGGAATGGTATCAAAGGCATTGGCCAGGTTGAGGTAGGCTCTATGCACTGCCTTACCATCATCCACAACCTTGGTGACTGCCTCGAAGAAGTCAACCAGGTTGCACAGGCAGAACCACCCCTTGACAAAGCCAAACTGTGTGGGGTCAAAAGTTTGGAGATTGACTATATCTTTATTAAGCAGGTTCATGACAATGCACTCCATAGCTTTGCATACCAAACTCGTCAGGCTAATGGGGCAATAGTTCCCAGAGTCTCTAGTTGTTGTCCCTTTATGGAGTGGGATGACTGTATCAGTGTGCTATTTATTGCGGACATAGCCTGAGGTAAGGCTGTGATTGAACAGGGCACACAGATGTGGTGCCAGTTCATTTTGTAGCTCATGTAGGATGCAGCCAGGGATATTATCAGATCCCATGGATGCTGTATTCATGGCTTTGGACAATGCAGCTTTTACTTGTGCCACAGAAATGGTGGGTATCAGGCTTTCTTCTTGTATTGTGATAGGGCCCTTGGGGGGAGAGAGGGGTAAAGTTGGCACTGAACCTGTCAGCCAGTATGTTGGATATGTCTGTTGGCTCAGTATAGGAGGTGCCATTGTGTAATAACTCAGAGCAAATAGGGGTATTGCCTTTGAGGTTTTTGATATAGCTATAGAAGGCTTTGTGGTTGTTTTTGGTGTCAGTCACAATTCTGCCTTCACAGATGGCTTTAGAGGATTTGACAAGGGATCTTATCTTTTCGTTGAGACTGTAAGGGAGGTTTTCCAGTCTTGGGACTTCATTGCTTTCTGCAACAGTTTCTTCCTTTTATTGTAGAGTTTATTGATGGCTGGGGACCACCTGATTGGCTTCCTTTTTTTGGAGACGATCATCTTAGTTCTATTTGGTATGGCAAGGTCCATGCATTTGTGTACATGCTCGTACAGGGGAGGAATTGCCTATAGGTATCAGCAGACTCTGATGATGATGGTGGCCAATGTGAGGCACAGTTGGAGGGTGCAGAGGTGGAATCTGACACTAAGGTTGACATACAGCCATTTCCTGCATTTCCATTGGACACAGCCAGTAGGTCTATGCCTGCCCAGTCCAGTGAGCCCACAGATATTGGACAGGTGGAGGGTGAGGACATTGATCAGGGAAGTGTGGCTACTGCAGCTTCCTTGCCTGTTGAGTCTAGCCATAGCCAAAGCTTGAGAAAGGTGCCACATAGGAGGATTGATAGGGGTGCTTGGAGGGGGACTGCTGTCTCTCTTCCATTTGGTGCAGGTGTCACTTTCCGGGGCCACTCAACATATGTTTAGGGCCATCATGGAGGCACAAGCATATTCCCATAGAGCTCCAGACAAATGCTCAGGGTTGTGGATGTGGCACAGTCTGGCATGCATAACTGTCTCCACCATGTTGCCAATTCACTAGATCAGATAAATGACACACTGGAATAAGGGGTGTCTGTGATGGACCAAGGGATGTTTGTCATGGAATGAATGGTGTCTGAAATGACTGCTGGGTGGGGAATGGCATCCTCTTGGGTGTAGGTCAGTCACATAATCTGCTGTCTGCCAACATGACCATGCCTGATCACGATCCCATAGTGGCAGTATTTCCACTGCTCCATCAGTGAGTGTGCTGTCCACATCCAGACAGGTCAGGCCATGGAGTCATAGTTCTGGGTTTCCCTGTGAAGGGAGGTCACCCAGCAAACATTGGTCATGTTCAGGTAGCAGCACTGCATTTGACTTTGGGTGTGGAGGTGCCAGTGCAAATCCTGGCAGAGCCAGGGATCATTCCAGTTGCCGTACTGCATAGGGTCACTGTGAACTAACATTGGGTGGCACAGTGCCTGGGCAATTGTTTGGAGCTAGGCTTGTAAAGACTTCAGGGTCATTAGCCTAGTACACACTTATGAACCTATGAACCTATGATACACTGACATCAGGTGGAACAGGGCCCACACTCCAACTGCAATGATCACCTTTGATAAAAAGCAAGAAACAGAAATAAATTAATACCTGCACTATAGTGCAATATATGCTAACAAAGTAACAGCGCTGCCTCTGTTACTGACAATGCAGCAATACACACAGCAGACCTGAGATAATCATCTCACACTACAATATTTATTTCATTTGCTCAGCAGTACTAACATAAAAATGTTTTCCATACCATCTGCAGATGAGATACACCTCTGTAGTCCAGAGGGCCCTGGAAGTTTAGCAAGAGGTAGAGGCAACATCATTACAATTAACTGTAACCCAGGGGGTAATACATTTATCCTTTTATATGTGCATTAAGTTTAATGTCAACATAAACATGGCTGACAACTCCAACCTAAGCTTATAACTGTGGAAATCGTCTACCACCCCCCCAGTAAAAGATGTGCACAGAATTAACTTAATAATTTCAATTGTTTTACTATACAATAGTATTCAGCTCTGCAGATAACAAAGCCTACGTGGAAGCTCCACCTGGGATGTGCTTACTGTTTCGGAAGGTGTTCCACCCACATCCAGTACATGCTGTCCTGCACTCTCATGGGAGTTGTCTGCATCTCTGATATTGGCCAGGAACTGTTCATTGGGGGTTAGTGGGAGTTCCTGAGCAGGCCCTCCCCAATAGCCATTTGGTCATGGCCTACTGGTGCTACTCGCCTGCTTGCAATAGTGATCATGTCAGTGGCACTGTAGTGCACCTCTTCATATGTTCTGCCATGGCCGCCCATGACATTCACATTTTCGTCAGTTTGCTGCCATGTTTGCATCTCGGGGTCGGAGATGACAATGATGAACTGCCACCTTTATCATGCATGGCTCACACCTATCCAACAGACCAAGCCATAGAGCTAGCACAGAACTTGGCTGTGTTCATGTAGACATTCACACACCAATTTCATCTGGAAGACCCCTACAGGCACACACACACCAGTTACTCATTTTGTCTCACTGCCCATTTGTTGTTTTATCCCAATGTCTGCCTTCTTCTCCTTCTTACTCACACACACTCACTGACCTGTTGTGTCAGCCTAGGTTTCCTGCCCACCCCCCCCCCCATACACACATAACACCCTGTGCAAGTGATGATAACTGTGCCAAACCCCTGTTTTCTATCTTTTGGATTCAAGGATACAAATGTTGTGTCTGATGCTCAGGGTGCGTACCTAACTTTTAGTGCTTAGTATATCTAGTTTTGTGTTACTGAACTGCTCATTGTACCTTTGACTTATCTTGGCCTTGTAAAGTTAGACAGGTGATACCATCAAAAATGTGCAGGTGTATAGTGAATGCTCTTGTAAGGGTTATGAAGTCAAAAACTGTAATGTGTATCATTATTTTCTAACTTCTCTGTTTAATGAGTTTCCAGGACAAATGTATGGTGCACATTATAAGTTACGCCATTGTATTCAGATCTTAGCATTGTATGACAACACTGTAGTCAGACCTCATCAGAACAGTAATACAGTATAATGCTCTCTTTTGCATGTTCCTCAACAGACATATGCAGCAACTGGAGAGACCACAGGACTTTCTCAGCAAGATAACACAGGACCTTCAACCCATTCAATGATGCATGTGGATAGATTAAAATCCATGTCACTGAAATCTGTCTTGTATAGGAAGAGATGATATCTGCCTGGTCTCCAGGCCAGTATCTGACCATGCCCTGGAGGGATGACTGCATATCCAAACATCTGATATAGTTGAAGATATCAGCAGTGTCTGCTGAGAATATGGCAATAACAGTGTCCCACATGTTGCAGTAAAAGGCTCTGTGTAATGTCAAGCAAGAGTACACACACACACTTGACTGCAGTGAGAATAGAACCCCTACCTAAGTACACAATACTTAACACATGTGCCACGGCACAAGTTTGACATTTGTAGTACTGCAGCTGAACTTATAGTACATGACATCAGGAGGACATGTGTGAGACAAGATGTTGCCAGATCTGCATAAGTTCATAGCTTCATATGATCATATGAGGCTACTGCAATAATTGCCCTAGGTTCATAGGTGGTTACTAGGCTAATATCCCTAAGGCCTTTTCAAGCAAAGTGAAGATGTACCATTGTTCCCTTATAGTCCAAGACATGTAGTTCATATTTGCAAATCCATGATCATCAGTCGTTGCCACATCTAAGAATGACATAGGTGAAACCCCCAGAGTAATTTTACAATTTCCCATCCAATTGTTCAAGTTACACATAAATAGGGTTATTGATGAGCTCAGTTTCATGTGAACTGGGAGTTTGTTCCATAGCAGTGGCAGTTTCTGAGAAACATATCTGCCTCTCCAGCATGTCCTGTTAATGTCACAGTGTAGGTTAAGGTCCCTACAATGAATGAGTCTTGTCCCATTTGATTTGTGGAGGTGCAACATTTCCATTAAGGTAGGGTTCAAGAGTGCTCTATAGGCCAGTCACAAGTCACCTCTCAGCAGTCCATAAGATACAGAGTACAGTGACAGGGCTTTACATCTGTCCATGTAGGTCATGTGTTGAAGTCCATGAATTTTCTTGTTGAGAATCCTCTGAGGTCTCTTCAGCTGCTGCAGGTGTCTGGTGAGGAACATGCAATAGGGAGCATTATACTCTCTTAGTGGTCTGATGAGAGATGAGTACAGTGGATTGATAACATTCTTAGTCTTTACTTATGAGGTGTGAAAATTAAAAGGCCTTCCTTACTACCATGGTCATATGATGATCAAAGCTAACATTGCTATTAACCTGCATTTCCAAATCTCTCACCATCATGTTGGAACTTAGGAGGGCTATTATTAATAGTGTAATTTGCAGGTACCTCTCCTTTGCCAAAACAGATAATAGTGCATGTTTTTTAAGCCTGTGTATTTGGAAACAATCATTTATGTATGTAAGCCCATTTTGTATAATGTTGACATTGTTTGGGGATTCAATGATTGCAAACATTTTTGCAGTCATCAGTGAACTTGGTGAGCCTAAGACCATCTGTTATCACCTGAATTTCTAAGAAATAGATTCCAAACAGTAAAAGGCCCAGTACAGGCCCTTGTGGAACACCACTAGTAACAGGTCTTCTGATAGAGGTGGAATCACCAAGTATGACTGTATGCATGTAAGCCAGTTGGCTACCCGTCTAATGACTTATGGGTTAATCCCCAGCTGGGTGAGTTTCTCATGGATGTCCAAGAGTTAGATTGTGTCAAAGCCCTTGGCCAAGTCAAGATAGGCAGTATGTACTGAATTGCCTTCATCCGTGGCTTTGGTGACACTCGAAGAATTCCACTAGGTTTAACAGGCATGATCTGCCCTTAACAAAGCTAAACTGCATCGGGTCAAGAGTATGAATGTCACCAATGTCCTTGTTGATAAGGTCCAAGATGGTCCTCTCCATGGTCTTACAGAAAAGGCTGGGCAGGCTTAGGGATCTATAGTTCCCTAGGTTGGTTGAGGGACCCACTCTGTGCAAGGGGAGTACAGTTGCTGTTTTTCACATTGGCCAGGACAAAGCCAGTACTCAGACTGTGGCTAAAGAGAGTGCTCCATTGGCTCCACAGACTCTTGCTTTATACCATTTAGGAAGCAACATGGGATGTTATCTGGTCCCATAGAGGTTGTGTTTTTGGCCATGGCAATGCAATTATGGCATGTTCTTTGGAGATAATAGGTAGAGAACTGGTGATAGTTATGCTTTTGGGTATAATTGCTGGAGACAGAGGTCTGAAATTTTTGGCAAGCCTGTCTGCTAACAGGTTGGATATGTCCTCAGGTTCAGTATGACTGGTACCATCCACTATGAATTTACTGCAAAGCTGGGCCTTCCCTTTTACATTACAGACCTAGCTAAAGAATGCCTTGTGATCATCCTTATCTATGGATCCTAATTTAGTTTTGTAATTAGCTTTAGAGGACTTTACAAGATGTCTTATTTGCTTGTTCAAGCTTTGGAGAGTGTTATTCTCCTGAGACTATTCCCTCTAATTCTTGGACATCAGTTTATTTCGAATGTATAATCAATTTATGCTAGCTGTCCACCAGGGCAGCTTGTTTTTTGTGAGGAAGTTTTGATTCACTTTGCTACAGCTAAGTCTATACACTTGTAAAGCTCTTTATACAGGGCATCTGTGTACACCTTTGTATAGGAGTCTTTACTGTCATTGGCGGCAGGAGGTTTGAAACTATGTATGCCATTGCTTAGGCGACTCAAGTTGGCTTTGGAAAAACTTTTCAACCTTTTGGATCCTTGGGAGAAGGGGGGGCAAGTACCATTGTTACATTGAGTGTGACAGATTTATGGTCAGTCCTTACCAGGGAGGTTCTTGCACATGGTATGGTGCAGCAATCTCCCATGCTGGTGAGTACTAGGTCAAGGACATTTCATCCCCTTGTGGGGTTGCAGACTAACTGTTTCAGAGCATTTGTGTTTACAACTGCAGGAATCTCTAGGCAAGTGTGTTTGAGCTCATATATGTATATCAATCTATTCATAGGTTCATAGGTGTGTACTAGGCTAATGGCCCTGGACCCTTTACAAGCCTAGCCCATAGGATTACACTGGCATTGTGCCACACAACCTTAGTTCCCAGTGCCTCTGTCAAGTAAAGCCACTAGAAGTATCCCTGGGGTGAATTTTCTATTTCCCATCCACTCATTAAGACTTCTCATGAAGAGGGCCAGTGAGGTGCTCTGCTTGACATGTATGAGAAGTCTATTCCATAGTATAGGCAGTCTCTGGGTTATAAATCTGTCCCTCCAGCATGTTCTGTTGATTGTGGTAATGAGGTTGAGGTCTCTGGACCATGTGATGCAGAGGGACTGGGGTTTCTTTAGATGCATTTCTAACAGGGCTGGGTCAGACATGGCTTTGTACATAAAGCAGAGATTGCCTCTATGCAGGTGATATGAGACAGAGAACAGTTGGAGTGTTTTGACTCTGTCCATATAGGACAAATGTTTAAGGCTTAGGATCCTCTTTGTGAGGTACATTTGCGGCCTCTCCAGTTGTTGCAGGTGTTTAATGAGCCACATGCCAAATGGGGCACTGTACTCAATGATTGACCTAATGAGGGAAGAGTAGAGGGAGACAATGACCTCTTTCTTCCTGGATACAAAACCCTTAGTAATGAGATGTGCCACATAGAAGGACTTTCTGACCACAGTGGCAATGTGGTGGTCAAAAGAGAGGTTGCTGTCAACCTGTGTTCCCAGATCTCTTATAATGCCTTCTGTGTTCAGTGGACTACCATCGATGTGGCAGTTCATGGGAACTGGGATTTTCCCAAAGGAGATGACTTCACATTTTTTGGCATTGAGCTTAAGGCCATGGCTCTGACACCAATCATTGGTCTCAGTGAGGGCTTTCTGTAGAATGGCAACATCATTTGGGATGTTAATAATAACTCCCAACTTGCAATGATCTGCAAATGTTGTCAGCCAGAGTCCCTTCATGTTGGCCTGGACTTCATAGAAGTAGAAACCAAACAGAAGAGGACCCAGGGCTGAACCCTGTGGGACTCCACTCGTGACTTGTCAGCAGTCTGACTTGGAGTCAGCTACTTTCACACTGCGGGTTCTACCTGTGAGTGAGTTTTTATATGATTCCTGAGTGGGGAATGGTATCAAAGGCCTTAGCCAGATCAAGGTAGGCTGTATGAACCACCTTGCCTTCATCCATAGCTGTGGTGACTGACTCAAAGAAGTCAACCAACTTGATCAGGCATGATCTACCCTTCACAAAATCAAACTGTGTGGGATCCAGAGTTTGGAGTTTCCCTATATCCTTGTTTATTAGGTCCATGATGATGCGTTCCATAGCTTTGCATATCAGACTTGTCAGGCTAATGAGGTGATAGTTCCCAGGGTCTGTAGTTGCTCTTCCTTTGTGGAGAAGGATAACTGTAGCAGTGTGCCATTCGGTAAAGACAAAGCCTGATGTGAGGCTGTGATTGAACAAGGCACACAGGTGAGGTACCAGTTCACTCTGTAGTTCATGTAGAACACAGCCAGGAATATTGTCAGGTCGCATAGAAGCTGTATTCTCGGCCTTGGACAGGGCTGTTTTAACCTGTGCAACAGTAATACTGGGTGCCTGGCAATCTACTGGTATTGTGACTGGTCCTTTGAGGGGGTGAGGGGTAAAACTGACACTGTATCTGTCATCTAGTACATTGGCAATATCTGTTGGCTTTGTATAGGAGGTACCATTGTGCTGTAGCTTAGAGCAAATCTGGGTATTGCTGTGGAGATTCTTTACATAACTATAGAAGGCCTTGTGGTTGTCTTTACTATCTGCTGCAGTTCTGTTTTCATAGCTAGCTTTAGAAGATTTGATAAGGGATCTCAACTTTTTGTTGAGGCTGATAAGGGAGTTTTTCCAGTCTTGGGACTTCACCTTATTCCACATTAGTTTCCTCCTTCTGTTGTAGAGTCTGTTTATGGCAGGGGACCACCAGATTGGCTTCCTTTGTTTGGAGGAGAGTGTCTTGGTTCTATTGGGTATGGCGAATTCCATGCATTTGTGTACGTGTTCGTACAGTGCATTGGTGTATGATTCTGCAGTCTTAAAACTATTCTCCATTTGCATGGGTACCATGAAGTTAGCCAACTCTGTTTTTAGGAGCCCAAAGCTAGCTTTGGAGAAGTTTTTCATGGTGGTTACCTTTGCAGGGGGGGGGGATGTGGATTTCCAAGGTGATTAGTTTGTGGTTGGATCTAACCAGGGTGGAGTTGACTATTGGTGTAAAGCAACAGTCACCCATGTTCGTAATGACCAGGTCAAGGATGTTGCTACCTCTATTGGGGGTAAGAACGAGCTTGTCCAGGGAACTGGAATTAATAAATTCCAAAAATTGTTGGGCAAGTATATTGGTACATGAGTAGTTTTCCCAGTTAATGTAGGAGTAGTTGAAGTTGCCCAGAATGAGAGTGTTAGGTTGGCCCCTAATATTCTCCAGGGTGCTTAGGAATGTGCAGTGTGAGTCTTTGGACATGGTTGGGGACCTATAGCAGGCTACGACCTGAATCGCTGTCTTACCCAATGTCACCTGCACCTGAAGTATCTCAGATGCATTATGTTGGGCTACCAGTCTGGAACTGAGCGCATCCTTGAATATGGAAACACCACCCCCTTTGGAGTTTTGGTCCAAGTTCTGGGGCGGAAAGGTGTGGAATGAGTTATAGCCTGGTAGTGCAGGGGAGCTTTCTGCTGCCTTGAATCAGGTCTGTGTTACAGCACAAATGTCGATGTTCTCCATTTTAAGGAGTGGTTTGAGTGAGTGAGTTTTGATATTTAGACTTCTAGAATTGAGCAGCATGACCATCAGATTGCATTTGTTTGTAGCTGTACTGTTTTAATTTGGTCTTTGGAACACTGACTAAAAAAGGCAGTAGGGGTGGCAAGAGCCTTGGCCAGTATCCAGAAGCCCAAGAATGACAGATGCAAGCCATGTCTGGCAAAGCATCGAGGTCTGTCAGTCATGTCATCCCAGGAAAACAGATACTGGATGCCCTTATAATGACACCAGAAACTTGGCCAATTTTTGAATTCAATCATTTTCTGCTTGTACCGTCATATCATTCTGGGTGATGGTAAGATGCTGCTCAGGGCTAGGGTCATACCTGCCTGAGCTACATAATCTGAGAGCTCCTCCATGTCTCTTTTCATGTAGTCCAGGGAGGTATGTCTCAGGTCATTCACACCTACATGTGCAATGACAGAATCATATTTGTAGCTGTTGTTGAGGGACCTGAGTGCATGCATTATGTGGTGGATCCTGGCACCTGACAGGCAGCTGATTGTTACTTTCTCCTTATTTAACCTAGTGAGTGGGACATCAGTGTGCCACACTATCAAGTCACATATGACTGGTGTATTGGGCATGCTGTTTTGGCTTAGGGGCTTTGTTTGAGTGGAACACTGTTTAGGAGAGTTATGTGTCTCATGATTAGTGTGTCTTGTGGTGGTTGAGTGCGTTTCTGCCTTGGAGGTGTCTACTGTTTGGGTAGATTTTTATTGGGAGCCTCCATGAATGTAGGTGTGTGGTTGGTGTTTTTATGTGAAGGCAGTGTTGGTGTGTGTTTTGGAGGACTATGTGTTCCATGTGGTGTGGTGCAAGTGTTGTCCTTCTCCTCTTGACCAGCTATTCCGTTCTTGGCTGGAGAGTGAGTGGCTTCCAATCTGGAACCTCCAATTTGGATATATATGTGCATGTCTCGCAAGTCTGAGTGTTGGTAGGTAAGAGGCGAGGGTTGTCAGTGTACATGAGACAGTTGCTACATTGCCTCAGGATGTCCAATTTCACCAGGTTAATAAGAGAAAGCACATGGAACTAACCTTTAGACATGTCTGGAGGGGTGGGCATCAATAATAAGTACTGGAGCTGCTTCCTTGTAGAATATTTAGTGTTGATAGCACTATTGTGTGCTACAGTAATTGCTACAAGAAGTCTGGTACAGTGATAGACTAATAAGCTAGTAAAAATGCAGGAAAGGAAAGAACTAGCAGATCTAAGGGAAAATTGAAGAGCAGACTCTGGCACCACTCAGAAGCTTACAAGCAGTCCTGGATCCAGCAAAGCATTGTCTAGACTAGAATAGTTACAGGAAAGGCTGGAAGCAAGTGCAAACATGGGTTTTTAAACCAGAAAGTTGAAAGAGATGGAAAAACTGCCCAAACTGCCAATAAACTACAATTTCTGGGCCAGAAACCACTCCTCTTGTTGTAGATAGGTTACCTAGTGCTTACTACTCCCACTGATAAGCTAGAAGGCTTCCCTCCAACACAGAAAGACTTGGGGGCCTCAGAAGCTTGCATGCAGTCCTGGATACAGGAAATCTGTATCTGGAGTAGACTAGTTACAGGAAAGGTGGGAAAAGTGCAAATGCATTCATTTAAACCAGAAAGTTGAAAGAGATGGAAGAACTGCCCAAACAGTCAATAAACTACAATTTTTGGGCCAGAAAGCACTCCTCTTGTGGTAGATAGGCTGCCTATTGCTTACCACTCCCAGTGATAATCTAGAAGGCTTCCCTCCAACACAGAAAGGCTTGGGGGGTTCAGAAGCTTACAAACAGTCTTGGATACAGCAAATATGTATCTGGACTAGACTAGTTACAGGAAAGGCAGGAATCAAGCTTAGAATTTTTTTGTTAGTAAAGTGGAAAGGGAGAAAGGAGGAGCAGAAGATAATTCAATGTTAAGAAACTAAGTGAGTTGGCCTTCTCAAATGTTCCCTCAGTATTAGGTAGAAGGACCTAATGACATGAGACTGGGAGGAGTGTCTCAGATCAAATTTACAGTAGAGACGGGCAACTGCAAAGCCACCAAGTTTAAGAACAAGACACCAATAAGAAGGGACAGTGGGGAAACTAAATAAGTTATATTATACACTCCTTGGCAGGAAATCAGAACAAACAAACATATGTTTAACAAATGGAGAACATTTCCAGTTAATACCTTACACAAAGTGAAAAGATTTACAAACAGTGTGACAGTAAAACCTTATTTGTCAGGCCCTTTGAGGCAGGCAATTTTAGTACAACCATGCAGATTAGATTATGGCTATAAAATACAGTAAAAAGTATGCAGCAGACAATAAAAGTGCTATAAATATCTTAGAATAAGCAATAACTAGTAAAATAAGCATAAAACAGGATACTTAATGTTTTATATCACAGATCAGAGTTTTGCTCAATGGCCCTCCTCCAATTAGCTCTGTGCGATGGAAGGATAGTTAAAGTCACCCATGCCTAGTGTGTTTGACTGTATCATGAGTGACTCAGTTAGGTCCAGGAAGGCAATGTGTGTTTTTTATGATTCATGTTGGTGGACCTGAAGCTAACAATGACAGGGGGTGGTCTTTCCTACAGTTAGTTGGACTTGGAGTAACTCTAGGGAGTCATACTGCTGAACCAGTCTTGAGGTGTATTTGTCTTTGAAGAAGATGGATACACCTCCTCCTTTATTTCTTTCACATTCATTTCATGGGCTGAACATGTGGAACACTACACACTGTAGCCTTTCATGGCCAGAGTAGTCTCTGAGGCCCTAAGCCATGTCTTTGTGACATCACAAGCACCATTTTCCCAAGTAAGTAGTGCCTCCATTTAGTGTAGTTTCTGATTTTCACTCCTATCATTAAGCAGTATAACCATGAGTCTGTCTTTTGAGGATATGTTTATGTCAGGAATTATGTCTGTATGACATTGCCTAAAAAAGGCCCTATGAGGGAGGCAAGTAGCTTGGCCAGTAACCAAAAGACAAGAAGTGACAGATGAAGACCATCCCTGGCAAAGTAGAATGGTCTGTCGGTCATATCACCCTAGGCTGACAAATATTGGATCCTTCTGGACCAACACCAGTAGCTAAGCCAATTGTTGAAGTCCATAATTATTTTGTTTGCATTGAAACATCATCCTGGGTGAAGGTGGAATGATGCTTTGGGCTATAGACATACCTGTCTGGGGTAGATAATCTCAGTGCTCAGTCATACCTCTCTTCATATAGTCCAGTGAGGTAGAGTTCAAGTTTTTGTATGACAGAGGTGTAACTGCATTTGTTGTTGAGAGACTTGAGTGCATACATGACTTTGTAAATCCTGCCACCTGTCAGGCAACTGACCGTGACTTTCTTCTTGTACAACCTGGTGAGGGGGACATCTGTTTGTCTCACTATGGATTCACCTATGACCAATACATTGGTTTTCAGGTGTTTTGCCTTAAGGTATTAATGGCTGACACACTGATACATGTCTTTTTATGTGTAGTGGGTTCCGTTGGGACTGTATTGTGTGCAGAAGGTTTGTATTTGCAAAGTCTCTGCTCTTTTGGTAAGCTTCTAATGACTACCTCTGCATATGTAGGGTTATGCATTGTGCACTTGGTCTGTTGAGGAGGTGAAGTGTGTGTGTTGACAATCTGTTTGATATCTGGTTTGTTGTTACTTGAGAGAGAAAGCATTTATTTTAGATTCATTGTATAGCTGCATCTCTCACATACTGTATTTGTAATTCTTATGAGTACATAGCTGTCAGTATACACAAGGCATAGAAACCTAGCTTTCTAAAAACACAAGTACCCTTATTAAGCATATTTAGATTTTGTGAGCAGCAACAACTGGGCCTGCCTCTGATGGACATAGGTGCCAGTCCAGAGGTGACTTTACAATCACCCAACCAGTAGTAAAGGTTGTGCTTAAACAAGCTCATTGAGGACACTGCGTCACACCCAATGGAAACTATAGCAGAGGCGTTTGAGTCACTGGGGCATATATCTTTCTCCCCTGCATGTTCTGTTTATGTCACAGGCTAGGTTAGGAACCCTGGCCCAAATTATTCCTGTACCATTTGATTTGCAGGTGTCCAACATTTCCAGTAGGTCATGGTCTGAGACTTCTCTGTAGGTCAGGCATAGATCACCTCTCGGCAGCTTGCAGGTAACTGAGTACAGCAACAGATCTTGTAGTCTTTCCATGTATGTCATTTCTGGAGGACCTGCATTCTCCCAGTCAGAAGCCTTTATTTTTTTCTCCAATTGCTGCAATTGCCTGGTGAGGTACAGACAGAAGAGAGCCTTGTACTCAATTAGTGATCTTATAAGGGTGGAGTACAACAGAGCTATGATCACCCTGGTCTTGGATGTGAAATCCATATGTATGATGTGTGCAATGCAGAATGTGTCTCACCATTATGGACACATAGTGATGAAAATGTAGAATGCTATGAACATATATTCACATGTCTCACAAAAGCATGTTTGAGCTGAGAGAGTTGCTATGTATATCATAATTAGCAGCGGTACTTCATTGCCAAACGCAACAATGAGGTGTTGTTTGCTGTAGAGTTCAGTCTGTGAATCTGGCACTAATGATTTCTCTCTGTCAGCCCCTTCTGTAATATGTTACCATCATTGAGGGAATCTACGTGAGTGTGTCCAATTAACAGTCATCTACAAATGCAGTAAACCACAGCCATCTACTGTCGGCTGCCCTTCAGGGAAGTAGTTTCCAAACAGTTGATGGACCAGCACAGATCCTTGTGGTATTCCACTGGTGAGTGGACTAGTGGTGGAGTCGCAATCCCAACTCTGAGAGTGTGTGTTCTGTTAGTGAGCCCATTGTGTATCCAGCTAGTATTGTATGGCTTAATTCCCAGATGGGACATTTTCACTATGAGACATGAATGGCAGATATTGTCAAAAGCCTTGAATAACTGAACATAGGCAGTATGTCCTGTTATCTCTCATCCAGGTTTTTGGGTTAGTATTAAAGAAGTCCACGTGTTTCAATAGGGAAGATCTATCCATGACAAGCACAACATGGGTCAACTCAAGTGTGTTGAGATCTATCCTTGACAAGCACAACATGGGTCATCTCAAGTGTGTTGAAGTTCAGCAATGTCCCTTTGGATAAGGTCCATGCTGATCTCTTCCCCAGTCTTGCAGATAAGGCTTATTAGGCTTTGGGTCAATAGTTGTACTTCTGCATGCATTGCATATGACACAACATTTGATATTGGTTTCTGAAGTGTAGGTGATACATGTGTGGAAAAATACGGAGACACCAGGGTTGCAGTGCTTGGTGGGGGGCAACACATGACTGTACTGAAAATATGTGACATGCTGTGAGATAGGGCCTTCAGTTTTTTTAATTTTTCCACATATAATGTTATGTCATGTCATACACAAGAAATGGACAATAAACAGCAGTAATACTTAATAATATGCAGTTTTCCACTGCGCAACAATTAGCAAAGTGGATACATATCCAAGATGTGTGCAAACGCGAGCTGCACTGCTAAGGTCTGACACTTACTATTGAATCTATGAAACACACTGACTATTTAACTGATTCTGCGGTAGCATGTGTTAATGTATTGATGCATACCTTTTTGGGGCCAGATGGTACCTGGTTCGAATCCTTCTCTCTATCGCTCTTGTTTTTCTTTTTTTCTTTTTTTTCTTTTCCTGTGTTCGTGCACATCTCTGCTCAGTGCAGACATGGGAAAAGAAGAAAAATGAACGCCAGTCTGGAAATTTTTATCTGATGTGTACAAACTGGAGCCCAGGAGCAGACAGGACCCAGACAGCTAAAAATAGAAATCAGGTGCCTTCAATTAATGCTATTGGGCATTCTGCAAACTTGCTAAGTGACGCTGCATGATGGTTAACAGCGAGAACTTAAGAATGAATACTAAAATAAGCAATATCATTTAACTAATCTTGTTGCAGCAAATGTAAATGTAGAGCTTGAGTATAAATGGCCCAGGGCCATAGTACAGTGTGTGCAATCTTTATTTTACTGCTGTGACATTGCATTTTATTGCAATGAACTGCAACATAGACTAGTGATTTCTTAATCTTGTTGTGGCAACAGGTGTAAGTGTAAGACTGCCATATACATGGACAAGGGTTCAAATACAGCATATGCCATGCACTTTTACTGTTGTTTCACTCCACATTATAGTGACTGTCACTTATAACACTTGACATAGTGTAGCTGATAATTATATGTATGAGGGCTGAGGCACTAATATTGTGTCAGTTATTTCTTTCTTTATTTATCTATGTATTATCACATTTATTATCAAATGTATGACTGTGGGTATACTATATCCTATGTTCCTGCAAGTATATTTCTGGTCTCAGAACTGGCATGGGCTTCACATTTGACTAACACACTTACACAAGTGCCTGTACATCATTATATGTATGAGGGCTGTGACACTAATATTGCGTCAATTATTTCTTTATTTATCTATGTATTATCACATTATCAAATGTATGACTGTGGGTATACTATGTCCTATTTTCCTGTAAGAATATTTCTGGTCTCTGGACTGACATTGGCTTCACATTTAACTAATGCACTTACACAAGTGTCTGTACATCAAATAACCCTGAAATTGCATTGCTTGCCACTGTTGCACATTACTTACCATTGCACAACCTGGAGCACCATGTTTGCACAATGGCAAGCAGTGCACAGCATTTCAAACAGTGTGCACTCTCCCAGTAAATGCAATAACTGAAATTAGAGACAGACCATCAGTATCCATTGCTCTTGATCAATGGAAGGTATTTATGGGGATGGTGTGAGATTTAGGGCTCAGAGATGGGGTCCGAGACTTTTGTTGGACTCTGTGAAACACCATGGTGCCAGGTTGCTGCAGTTGGAATCTTCTGGGTACCAGTATAAGTCACAGGCTTGGGATAGTTTGGCCTGGGCTTTGATCAGTGCCATTGATATCCTCTCCAGTGGTGACCTATGTAGTGAGGTGACAGTGATGAGGACTGGATTCTCACTGTCAACCAGCTTGACATCTATGTGTCCTGGATGTCCCCACCCTCACCCCTACCACGGTGTCCACTGACCTCATGTTCATCACTGTCCCTGTGTCTTGCCTTGTTTGTCTTGTCTGTCTACAATTGCTTCTTCACCTACACAACCTACACAATTTACCAGACCCAGATATACCTACATACCCTCCTCAGCATTCTTCTCTCTCTCTCTCTCTACAAAAAAAAAAAAAAAAAAAAAGAAAATGGACACCTGTCCCACAAAAAAACAAAAAAAAAAAAACAAAACAAAAAAAAAACATAGCTCTCCAATGTGTCTTCCTGACACACTTGCTTCATTCCAATTGGCTATACAACATGATTGTGTTGTGGCCATCCCTCTCTCTGGAAGTGACAGATCAAATTCAGGTAATATTCTGCATATATTATCAGTTTTTACTGCTGAAGAAATGGATAGTTATGGTTATTTTCTACCACCATCCATTACATTTCTGTATTGCTTTCCATTTGTTCTTCCCACTGCTTGTTCCTCATTTCACCACTGTTCTTTATTACCCATTTATTTTCTTTAATGCATTATTGCATGATGGTGTGTACCACACACCAAAGGGGAGCAACGGTAATACAAAAGTACTTAAAGGTGTTAGATTCAGTTGTATTTGGACCCAGTACCACCTGTCCCCAAAAAGAAGACATTACTGCATTAACTGCATTAACATGTGCCGCCACAGAGTCAGTTAAGTAGGAGATGTGTTCCAGAGACTCAGTACTGTCAGACTTTAGCATCCCCATTTCACAACTGTCCTATCTTCCCCATTTATTTTCTTAAATGCATTATTACACTGTAGTGTGCATCAGACACCAACAGTAAAGCAAAAGTAGTTAAAAAAATTAGATGCAGCTATATTCCAACCCAGTGCCATCTGGCCTCAAAAAGAAACATATCACTGCATTAACACCTGCTACCACAGAATCAGTTAAGTAGCAGATGTATTCGGCAGACTGATTACTGTCAGACTTTAGCAATGTGGCTCACGTTTGTGCAGTGCTTAGTAATGCTCAAACTGGTGTGTTTCACATGTGTGTACACTTTTCTAACTGTTGCTCAAACCTCCTGCTCCTTGGGGTATGGAATGTATGTATTATGCTGTGTTTTTGCTGTTTACTATCCACTTCCTTTGTATAACATATACAAGTACATATATAAACATTAAAAACTGGGGGCCCTATCTAACTGTATGTCATATATTTAAAGTACATCCATGTGTTGGCACCCACCCCACAAGCAGTACAACCCTGGGGTCTCAGTACTTTCTTCACACATATAGCAATTACACTACAAAATGTAAAATCAAATGTTGCGTGCTATACAATGCATCAATCTGGTAACATGAAGAACTACAAATACTGACTCATATGCCTAAAAACCCTTATCCGCATGGCTACTGCAGGAATCAGAATAGATCATATCCACAGGGTGTGGTGGGGGTAGATGTTGCTTATTGACCTTTCTGGACTTTTTGGATACTGACCCAAAGTCCTGGATGAGGGATAACAAGATATAGCACCTATGTTCAGTTATCCAAGGCCTTTGACATTATCCCTCATCCATGCCTCATAGTCAAGATCTCCATTCTGGTAATTAGGCCAAACAGTACTAGATGGATAGCCAACAGGCTCAATGGCAGAACACACACTCTCAAAGTTGAGAACTGCACCTCCACAATTAGCCCACTCACCAGTGGAATACTACAAGAATCTGTGTTGGGGCCTCAACTGTTTGGAAAATACTTCCCTGAAGCACGGGCAACAGTAGATTACCTGTGGTTTACCCAGTTTGCAGATGATTGTTAAATGGATGCACTCATATTACAGTAAGGCTAACACCGACTGATGATTGGTGACAAACTCACGGACTGAACTTTAAGCATACAATAACTTTTGTCACCTTTGTCAATGAAGTACCACTACTAATTATGATATACATAGCTCCCCTCCAAGCTCAAACACAGTGCTGTGAGACTTGGAAACACATGCTGATAGCAATGCACACTTTTGTCACTGTGCCTATAGTGGTGACACACATAATCTGCATTGCACACATCATACAAATGGACACCACATCCAAGACCAGGGTAGTCATGCCTCTGCTGTACTCTATCCTTATCACACCAATAATGGAGTACAATGCTTACATCTCTGAACCTAACCAGACACCTGCAGCAATGGGAGAGAACAGTTCTATATTAGAACACTGAAGTTTTAAAACTTCAAATGTTCTAATATCAACCCCTATTCAGAGAACACTTAAAATATCGAACATGCAGAACAGCAAATTTTTTCCCAGGGAAAAAAAGTGCTGTTCCGAAACACATAAACACAGCACAAGCACACCAAAAAACAGCAATCCACACACATACACTTAAAATCCTACATCTAACCCTACATTAAACTGTACATACACTGCTATCTATCCACTTACCTTACCCAAACCCTAACCCTAAGGTCAGTCACTATCACACACTCATTTCATCCGTGCCCTAACCCTAACTCACTTACCCACCCTAACCCTAACGTCCATCACAATCGCACAAATACCTGACCCGCGCCCTAACCCTAACTCACCTAACCCATGCCCTAATCCTCACATCCATACAATCGCACACTTACCTGAACCCGATAAGTAACTTTCCACAACAGTGCTGAAAATAACGAAGACACAGAAACACCAACCGAATTCTTTCCCTAGGAAAAAAGTTGGTGTTCCGTAGCTTCGCTATTTTCAGCATTCGCTGAATAGGGGTCGATATTAGAACATTCGAAGTTTCAAGACTTCAATGTTCTACTATAGACCCAGAGAGAACACAGGATTGTGCCTTGGAGACCCCCATACCTCCAAACATGACATACATGAAAACATTGACATACCTGCCACTGTACTCGGTATGACACAAACTGCTGAGAGGTGAACTATGTCTGCCCTGCAGGGCAGTCTCAGACCTGGACTTCTGTAAATGATAGATATCTGCAGTTCAAATGGGACAACTATAATTTGCCACAGGTTTCTCAATTTAGCCTGTGACATAAACAGAGCATGCTGGGGAGACAGATATTTCCCACAATGATTCACACTCCTCTGTAATGGGCTCCCACTGCATGTGAAGTAGTGCTCCTCAATGGCCATTACCAAGCGCAACTTTGACTACTGGTTGGGTGATTGTAAAGTCACCTTGGGCTGGCACCTATGTCCCTAATGGACAGAGCCAGTTGGTGCTGCTCACAAACATGCTCTGCTAAAAGTGACCATCCAACTTTGCTCAGTAGTGGTACTTGTGTTTTTACACAGTGAGGCTTCTAAAGAGCCTAGTGCTCTTAGGCTAATAGCCTCATATGAACCTATAAAGCTTTGTGCCTTTGCAGGCCTCACGGCCTTTTGCCAACCACATGGCCTGCCAATTTCATATACTATACGTTAACCTGCATCTTTATATAAAACAGATTTGTGCCATGGTGTTTGTGCAATGTACTGTGCTCTGTAGTCTGAATACTTAGATAAGTATGGGTTTTGTTCTCACTGCAGTCAACTGTGCATGAGTGTGTGTGTGTGTGTGTGTGTGTGTGTGTGTGTGTGTGTGTGTGTGTGTGTGTGTGTGTGTGTGTGTGTGTGTGTGTGCATATGCGTTCGTGTTTACACAGCAGTGCAGATGTGTGTATCCTACATTTACTTTTCCAATTACATAGATTGCCAGTGTTTTAATATTTGCTCAATGTTATGCATCCATTTCATACAGGTCTCTCAACCTCTTGTTTTCCACTATGGCCTGCTGTTGTCATCTACTATAAGTTCACCTACACTCCTATATAAGTCAGACTTGATCTGTGGCTCTTATGTTAAGTACTGTGTTCTGTAATCTGTGTACTTAGATAGGTAGGGGTTCTGTTCTCACTACAGTTGATGGTGTGTGTGTGTGTGTGTGTGTGTGTGTGTGTGTGTGTGTGTGTGTGTGTGTGTGTGTGTGTGTGTGTGTGTGTGTGTGTGTGTGTGTGTGTGTCTAGACAATGGAGCAGATGTGTGCATCCTAGAGTTACTTCTCCAGTTACATAGAGTGCCAGTATTTTGATACTTGCTCATTGTTACACATCCATTTCATAGAGGTGCCCAAACCTCTTGTCTCCCCATGGTCTGCTGATGTCATCTACTATAAGTTCACCTGCACTCTTGTATAAATCACACTTGTGCCATTGCAGTTACATAATGTACTGTGCTCTGTTGTCTGTGAACTTTGATAGGTAAGGGTTCTATTCTCACTGCAGTCAATTGTGTGCATGTGAGCTGCGACTTGATCACAGAGTGCATTTTAAACCAGCATGTGGGACACTATTATCTTCTCTTCAACAGACACTGATGATGCCATCAGTGTGACAACTCCCTACTCAAACCCAGGTCAGTAACTAAGGAGCCTCAATCCACACCTCTATCTCTGGTAAGGAAGCATTACTGAAAGCAGGGGTAGAACACACAAATTCCCCTAAGGGTACACTAGGAACAGGCTCCAAACCTGGGACTGAACTATTTGCTTCAATCCAGTTCCCCAAATGATTCTTCACACTATAATCTACAGAGCACTGTGCCTCAGTTCTAGGTGTTTGGTAAATTCCCTCTTAAATATTTGATAATCATACATACAAACACTCTTGGGAAAGACCTGGACAGATTTACCTGCTATGTCTTCTTTCCCAAGTTACACCTGTAATGCTGCACCAGTGAAAGCACTGTGATAACCTTCAAAAGGGGTGTTCAATTATATTGAGTAAAATAAATATTGATATAAAAGGTAGCATGGAATCCAAACAGTAAGGCTTTTTGGAGTGGCCCTGGTGTTATCACAATAAGCATAAACACCCTCGGGTTGCTAAATGTGATTTCTAAATAACCAGCCACAATAGAAGGTAATAAAATATTTAATAAATAAAAAAGATTTAAAACATATATACATACTGAACAGCTAATTTAAATAAATCGCTGAGTTTCACACACAGGAATTATGATAATAACAGTGTGGGATAGGTTTCACACTGACTGAAGAAAAACTTTAACTGTCTAACTGTAGATATCTAAAGGTTAATTGTCCCTGTCAAATCTAATTAACTCAGCAAGGCAAGGTGATACTCTTACTTTTGCAAACAGAATAAGAATATATGTCCACTCTTCAGGCTGTTGTCTGGTCCTCAGTGACTGAAAAAGAAAATCCTATTATGTCTGCTGAAGAGCTCTGAAAAACTTTGAGTGATAAATACTGATCTTGAAAGCAACCACTGACAACTGACCTCAACTGAACAACTGCTGCAACTGAACACCACTATAACTACACTACATTGAACACAACTGACTCAGAACCTGCTTTTTATAGCAGAATCTTTTAAAAGTCACAGAAAGCTGTTATGAAAATTCTGCTTTCTCATTCCAGACTTTTGAAAAGTAAACAAAACTGCTGTTGTGGAGATTCCATTCCTTTCAGCTCGGGTACACAATGACATCACCTTAAGGTCAGCTGACTGCCACAACCTGCATTAAGAATTCTTTTTAAAGAAATGTACATTTGGTCAGCCAGAAAAATACTGTTTGATTCATACATTTTACACAAATCAAAGAAACAATCAAAAAACATAAACTTATTTACAATATTTAAGCTAGTCATGCTGGCATTTACAACATATGGTAATTTCGAATTATTTACAAGTATTTACAAAACTGCAGCCCGTCATGCTAACATAGATAAAATATCTGATTTCCTTTCAATCAGCTTCAAATTGTTGTCTGACAGACTTCAAGTTGGACTTGAGCTGTGGTGCTTAGGTAAAGATCTGTATTATGTAGTCTGTGTACTTAAAGAGCTAGGGGATCTATTCTCACTGCAGTCAAGTGTGTGTGTGTGTGTGTGTGTGTGTGTGTGTGTGTGTGTGTGTGTGTGTGTGGGAGGTGTTGCTTGAAACTTACAGAGAGCATTTTACACCACCATGTGGGACACTGTCATCTTCTTCTTAACAGACACTGCTGACATCATCAGTTATAAAGCGTTGTTTGACACACTCCAAGTCAGACTTGAGCTGTAATGCTTGCATAAAGTAATGTGTTCTGTGTGTACTTAGGTAGTGGTTGTATTCTCACTGCAGTCAAGTGTGTGTGTGTGTGTGTGTGTGTGTGTGTGTGTGTGTGTGTGTGTGTGTGTGTGAGCTGTTGCTTGACATTTTGGACAGCATTTTACATCAGCATGTGGGACACTGTCATCTTCTCCTCACCCAACACTGCTGATGTCATCAACTATATCACATTTTTAGATATGCAGTACTCCCATCAGGGCAGGGTCAGGGAGAAGTCACTTCATCCTATACAATAAAGTTTACAGTCACATGGCTTTCAATATATCTACATATATCATGGCATGGTGTGTAGGCCCTGTGTTATCTTGCTGAAAAAGCCCTGTGGTCCATCCAGCTGGTACATGTGTCTGGTGAGATACATTTAAAAAATACCATTATACTTGATTAGTTCTGTAATGAGGTTTGGCCACAGTGCTGCTATACAATCCGAAGATATCAATATGATGACATTGCTTAGGATGGACACAACATAGGCTTTCAATAGCAGTGTAAACAGTTGATGGACAAAGTTCAGATTGCTATCTAAATGTGTTCCCAGTGCTTGTGTCACTCAGTTTTGGAACAGCAGAACTGATGTCAATGCTGTGATTAACATAAAACTCCACTTTTCAGATGGACAACATTACAAACACACATTTCTGCTTTTTTTTTAGTAGATAATATGCCTGTGTCACCATTCAGTTATGTGTGTTTCTCCTCCTGTACCATGTTATCACTATTGGTGGACTCAGTGATTGCACACAATATGCAAGAATCAGAAAACTTGTTAAGGCAAAGGCCTTATACTTTAGCCTGAACTGTCGAGAAATGTAATTCAGAAAAGTACAAAACTGTTGAAAAAAATGCTCAAACACTTGATTTATTCACATATGACAAGATAAAGCATTTGGGTAACACCCTTCATCAGTATATTTAATCCATTTTAAACAACACTTTAAAAAGTCAGTTCAATAAAACACATGACAAAACCAACCAATAAAAAAAATTTTCAATTTAACATAAAATCAGTGCAACATAAATTATTCAGCTAAAAATTAATAATGTATACACACTATATAATACATCTAAAAATATGTGCATAAAATTAAACTTCATAAGAAATATACTGACACTTCCGTATATGCTTTTTTATATATGTATATACTTATCTATTATTTGTACTGCTTTTGCTTAGCTACCAATATAAGTTTTATACTTACTAAATTCTTAAGTCCCGGGTGCCTATCTGCTTCTAACATGGTTATCCATTTATATTCTGCTTTTTCAAGTTTGTTATTAATATCCCCAACCTTAGTGTCTCTATATAGTACCTGTAGTACTTTAAATTTAAACACATGTGAAAGCCCCATATCTTTATGATGATGGGCTAATGCATTAGTTAAAACCATTCTTCTTACCTTTGATTTGTGTTCAGTTATGCGATCTTTCAAGCGTCTTGAACATTTTCCCACATAGAAACTTTCACATTGTATACAGGTAGCCAAATAAACAATCAGTTCAGTATTACAAGTTGCATGGCATTCTATCTTATATAGTTCTTTACTTACAGGATGCTTAAACTCTATCTTATTACATATGTCTTTACAACAACTGCAATTATGCCATGGTATTGTGTCACTTCTATTTGATATATTTATTTCTTTGCTATTTAATCTAAAGTCTTTGTAACATAGTTCTCTTTTCAAACTTAAACAATTCCTTTGTGCAAACTTTGGTCTATCTTCTAGAATGGGTATTAGTTCTGGCACTGATGTTAGAATCCGCCAGTTTTTTCATATTATTTTTTCTACGTCTTTTGTCATATTGCTCTGGGTGGTGACATATCTAAGATGATCTGCATTTTCATTACTTCCCATATTCATCTGTGTGACATTACTAAACATAGCCGGTGCTACTATTTGTCTTTGTTCCAATATCTCATGTATACTGTTGTATATCAGGGCATCATCATATCCCCTATCCTTAAGCTCTTGTGCTAATATTTCCATCTGTTCTCTACATTTTATTATATCTGTATTTAGTCTACTTATTCTTAACAAATGACATTTTATTATGCCTTGAAATACATGCTTAGAGTGCATACTCATAGCATGAGTATATCTATTAACTTGCACTTCCTTTCTATATACAGTAGTTTCAAGTTTTTCTTCTTTTTTATATAACAACACATCTAGATAACTTGTTTGCTGTTCAGAATAATCCATTTTAGACTTTAAGAATGTTGTACTACTTTTTAGATATTGAACAAAATCAGAGAGACCATTCACATCACCTCCCCAAATGAAAAAAACAGTCATCTACAAAATGTTGGTAAAAAAAGAACATTATGCTTGTATAAATTATTTAGACCAACCCAGTGGTTTAAAACAATATTTGCATAGGTGTTCACCATGGGAGTCCCCATGGCTACACCTGGGATTTGTAAATATGGGCGACCATTAAATAGAATGGGCCGGATTCACGACGGCTTGCACGGAGACTAAAAGTAGAGTAAGACTCCATGCAGTCATCATGTCCGACGAGCGATTCAGGAACAACCTGCAGGGGCGTGCAGGAGAGCTCCTAAAACGGCTCTTACACGGACAGGGCTGGGATATGCAAATTACCTTAATTGCAGGTGAAAGGCATGCAAATGAGATAGATTTGCGATTCAGGAAACCCGAATCTGTCCAAGTAAGAGCAGTGTTATTTGCAGAAATGTACTCAGTTGACAACTGAGTACCGTTCTGCAAATAGCAAAATGGAGCCATGACAGCTCCAAATAAAGGTTGCATCCAGTGCAGGAAGCATGCCAATGGCCAAATATATGGCCATTGGAAATGTTTCCTGATGCAATATGAAAATAAAAATATTTTTTTTCTCCGATTTCCGATGTTTAAGCGTAGCGCAGCACTGCGCAAATGGGCTGTGCGCTAAAACCCAGAAAACTAAAAATGAAAACCCACAAATGTGGATCTTATTTAAATTGTTAATGTACAATGCAAGGGAATGGCAGGCTGAAGACAACATGGCCACCGAGAAGAGGTTGCTAAAGGGGGAAGCTCAGTCTAAGAGATGTAACCAAGCATTAGTAGGCAATCCTATGTAAATGAGGGTTAGGATAGTGAATCGCAAGTTTACATAGCAAATGAGCAGAGTCAGTGGAGTGTAGGAGTAGGATAAGGGGAGTAACAGAGTAGAAGATAGGTAACATCATGAGGCAGATATGTATGAAAAAAGTGAAGCTCATTGGAGCAGAGTGACATGTGTCTGCTGTCATTTACACATCATGGAAAGAGGTGTGTCAACAGGTAGGCTAGGGAAAGGCAAGAAATGGAAGGTGTATGCCGTGGATAAAACCAAAGTTTCTTGCTGAGTGGGTATGCGTGCGTGTGCGCACCTGTAAACCCGAGTAAGACAGAGTGAGCTCGTGTAAGTGTGAGTGCGTGGGTTTAAGCCAGAGTAAGCATGTATAAGGCTGATTAAAGAGTTGTAAGCACGTTTGCGCTGGTGTGCACGCGTTTTAACCTGAATAAGCAAGTTTTAGTCCATGTAAGCATGTATGCATGCGTGTTAGCTGCTGTGCGCGTGTTGGCGCTTGTGTGTGTGGCGCTACCCCCTGAGGAAACAGAAAGGAAAAAGGAAGCACAACAAATAGTAGGAAGCTACCAGGGAGTACTAGCAGAGCTAGAAGGTGAAAACAATCAGAATCAGGCAATTACACAGGCAGTACACTAGCCCAGCCCAGCCTAGCACTTAAAACTCTGCAAACAACAGTCCATTATGTTTCTAACAACAGACACTGCAGTAAGCTAATAGAAGTGAAAACTGAAAAAGCTTTACTGAGACAAAGAAATTTAGGGGCTGCCATTGCTGTTATAAGGCGACATATGCAACATGCTGAGGGTGGTGACAATGGAAATGCTGCTGAGCAACCCACAGTGAGGAAACGGAGAAGAGTGTACAGGCCCAGGGTAACCTACCAGGGGCTGCATGAGCTGGAGATAGTGGAGCACTATAGAGTGGACAGAGACCTCCTGCAGCAAATAGTTGAGGTGTGCAGGCCACACCTCACACACAGAACCAACAGAGGGGAACCCATCCCAGTGGAAACGAAGGTATGTGTTGGCCTAAGAATATTAGCAACAGATACCTTCCAGAGACCAACTGGTGATATGATGGGGATATCACAAGCATCAGCATCTAGGGTACTGCACCAGTTCCTGGATGCAATGTCAGCACATGTCAGTGATCATGTATATTTCCCCAATTCCCGTGAGGTATTGGCCAGCATTATGCGTCTCTTCCAGCAAATAGCGGAATACCTTGAGGTAGTGGGTACAATAGACTGCACGCACATACACATCAAAGCAACAGCCGGCGAGTGGGGTAGAGTCTACTACAACTGCAAGGGCTTCCCCTCCATCAACTGCCAGGTCGTGTGTGATGCCCAGGGCATAATACTGAATGTGTGTGCAGGCTGCCCTGGAAGCTACCATGATTCCCATATCTGGCATCTGACGCAGTTGTACCAGACATTTGCCAATGGGGACATCCCACATGGTCACCTAGTGGGGGATGCTGGCTATGCACTGGAGCCATGGCTGATGACACCCATCAGAAACACACACACACCTGAACAGGAATGCCATAATGAGGCACACGCACAAACACGTAATGTAATAGAGCATGTGTTTGGTCTGCTCAAGTCACGGTTCCAGTGACTGGACACATCTGGTGGAGCCTTGCAGTACTCACCAACTACATGTACCCAAATTGTCATGGTATGTGCTATGCTACATAATATGATCCTGTGAAAACAGCTGCAGCAGGACCAGCATAGGCCTGGGCCAAACAGCCCCCCACCATTGCCAAGGCCATCACAGGCAGAGCGTGACTTGGAGGAGGAACAACCTGAGCCTGCCCCAGTAGGCAGAAGGAGGCGTTCCCAGAATGCTTTGGCTTTGGCAAAGAGGCAACACATAGCACATACACTGGCTCAGTAGGAACTCTGGAAATTATACCTCTCTCTGACTCGCACATATAGTAAAAGGGATGGCTAAGTTGACACTACCTGCTTTCAAACATGTACAGGGAGTGTAGTATGTGCATCCGACATAGGAAGCCCTGCAGCACCACCTAAGGCATGATTGCCATGTGTTAAGCAATATAAAGCAGTGCTAAACAGCATTTACCACTACGTAGTATATGCAAACAAAATCGCACACACCAACTAGCAAAACTGTGGTCAATGTTTAGTAATATTGGGCAACGTCCAGCAAATGTTGGTGAATATTGAGCAACATCAGACAAGCCTGGTCTAAGTAGGGCATAGCTGAACAAAAGCCAACATGCTCATATTTGCTTAACTGGCCCTTAAGCAGTCTGGTCTGCTCAGTATAAAAATATAAAGCAGTTATGGGCCTCGAACCCAGGATACTGTGCACTATAGTCAAAGTACTGACCCACTAAACCATGACAGTATTGCAGTGGTCAGCTTGTATGAAGGAATGTTGATAAGTCTATGCAAAGTATCTCATGGAAACCCTGCAGGCACAGCATAATCCTTGTCGAGTTATGACACAAAGGTAAGTCCTGCAGTAAGAACAGAACCTGACTTCCAACACACACAGTATAAATGTTAATATTGGTCATGTTCACACACATCAACAAATGTTGTGGACCTCAGATAGCAACATACTGAAAGGTCACACTGGGCATGCTCACACACTTGAATAAATGAGACAAATGTCAGGCAACAAAACACGGAAAGCCTGAACTGGGCATGCTCACACACTTAGGCCATGTCTGAGTACAGCAGTGGGCCACGCATATCTGGCAGTTGCATGTGTTAACACCAGGAACCCGTCACTATCCAGCAATCCACCCTGTGCACACAGTTATATGTAAACAGACACATCTATAATATAGTGGAACCCTGTCATAATCAAATATGTTCTGCAGATACCAAAGTTGTTCATAGAAACTGGTAAAGCAAAGATGATAAAGACCTGCAAACAGTATCAGCAATAAACATTGTGCATCCTGAACATTAGTATAGGTTCAGAGGTCGATACTAGGCTATCTGCCCTAGGGCATGTACAAGCCTAGCCAGAGTGTGTTTGGCATTCACAACCCTGTCAGATTACTACACTGTGTGTGTGAATAGTAGGTCACACAAGATAGCCCATGTACATTTAGGCTAGTGTGCCTCTGTCTAGCAGGGACACAGAAGATATCCCAGGGGTAAACATACGATCACCCATACAGTCGTCAAGATGTCTCCTGTAGGTGGTCAGTGGGTGGCTCTGCCTATGTGAAACTGGGATTACAGTCTGGAGTGAGTGGAGCCTCTGGGATAAGAATCTGTCCTCCAGCATGTCCTATTAACATCTGTGCTGAGGTATACGTCCCTGGAGTGTGTAGCTCCAAGGGAGTCAGATATCCTGAGGTGGAGCATGTCCAGTTGGGTATATCTGTAAACAACAGGCACACATCATATCCGAGTAGGTGGTAAGCGACTGAGTAGAGCTGGAACTGTGCAGGGCATCTGTGTGAGTCCCTAGATCTGCTTGGTGAGGAACCTCTTTGGCCAGTACAGTTGCTGCAGGTGTCGGGTAAGGTACACCCCAAATGTGGCATTGTAACCAAGCATGGATGTGATGAGTATAGGGGCACAATGACCTCACTCGATCTAGATGTGAAACCATATGGGATAACATGGCCCACATAGAAGGTGTGTCCAACCACTTTGGCAACATGAATGTCAAAGGAGACAGTACGAACAAGTCATGTCCCCAAACACCTAACAACTCCTACCGTATGTAATGGAGTACTACCTATATGGTAATGTGTGGGTATGTTGTTGTTCCCAAAGGGGATGACTATGCAACTAATGGCATTTAGCTGTAGGCCATGGCTCAGGCACCAGTCATCCATCTCTGTGAGACCCTGTTTGAGTATGCATGTGGCAGCTGGAGAGTTGATCATGGCACCCAGTCTGCAGTCAAGTGCAAACATGTTCAGCCATATTCCCCCTGTGGTAGCCTGTATGTCAGACAAATATATACTGAACAAGAGAGATCCCAGTTCCAAGCCGTGTGGGACGTCACGTGTAACTGGTGTATAGTCAGACATGGCACCTGCTATTCTGACCATGTGGGTGCTATCCCTGATCCAGGTAGCAATCCATCGTGTGAGATATGTGTCCATATCGACGCTGGCGAGCCTATGCATAATGGCCCAGTGGGTTATTGTGTTGAAGGGTTTTTCAAGGTTCAGGTAGGCTGTGGGGACAACCGTCCCTATGTCGATGGACCTGTTAACCATTTAAAGAATACAAACAAGTTCAAGAGGCAAGATCTGCCCACAACAATGCTGAAATGTGTAGGACACAGTGTCTGTAGGTACCCGATGTCTATGTGTATGAGTCCCATGACAATACTCTCCATAGCTTTGCAGAACAGGCTAGTTAGGCTTATTGGGCAATATCTGTGGCCCGATGTGGCACCAACTCTGTGGAGTGGGACCACTGTCGCTGTATGCCATTCCTTGGGTAAATATCCTGTAGTAACTCCGATATTGAAGAGTGATGTAATGTGAGGGTTACGTCTGTCATGAAGCTCGTGTAAGATGCAGGCCGGGACACCATCTGGTCTCATTGATACTGTGATGTACGCTTTGCAGAGGGCAGCACTCACCTGTTACTGTATGAAGTCAGGGAGGTTATACTCTGTTGGTATGGATAGTTGTTCCTTAGGGGGGATGGGGGGACATCTGCACTGAACCTGTTTGCCAGGATGTTGGCAATGCCAGTGGATTCAGGGTATGTTTAGTCAGTATGCAGTAACTCACAGCATATCAGTGAGTGTCCACCCAGGTTCCTGACATAACTGAAGAAGGCCGTGTGATAGTCCTATGTGTCTGGTGCAATTGTCTGGTAGAAGCGGCCCTTAGAAAAGTTCATGAGTGATCGTAGCTGTCTGCTAGTACAGATCACAGATGCCTTCCCAGTCTGGGATTGTGCTCTATCATGCAGTAGCATCCTCCTGACGTTGTACAGCTTATTAATGGCTGGGTTCTACCAGACAGGTCCCCTGCCATTGGAGTAGTGAGTCCTGTTGTTATTTGGGATAGCACAATCCATGCAGTCCACTAGGTGTCCATAGAATGTGTATGTAAAGGATTCAGCAGTGTGAGCCGTATTTGCCACTGTCTCAGGGTCTCTGAAGGATACCACCTTACTTTGGTGAAGTGAGACGTTGGTTCATGAGAAGTTCACCAAGATTACCCAGGATGGGTGTGTGGAGGGTATATGTATGTCCAGTGAGATACATGTATGATCTGACCTTACCAATGAGGGGTATATCGGTGGTGTGGAACATAGAGTCCCCATGTTGGTGATAATCAGGTCCAATACGTATTCCCCCTTGTGGCTGTGCTGACTGGTTGTGCCATAGCATATGAGTCTACAAATTGTAGCGACTGTTGGGTGAGGGTGTTGGGGCTTGAGTAGTATCCCCAGTCAATATTTGTGTATATGAAGTCACACAATATAATGGTGTTTGTGGAGACCTTCATATTCTCCATAGTTCCCATGAAAGCCGAGTGTGGCTCCTGAGTTTGGGAGGGTGGTCTGTAGCAGGCAGCAAACTGAAAGGCAGTTTTGCACAATGGTAGTTGTATATGTATGGTCTGTGATGCGTTGTGCAGTGCTACTAACCCGGAGGTGTGTGTATCTGTGATGTATATGGATACTCCCCCTAATTGTGTTGTCTGTTCCAAGTCTTGTTGTCAGAAAGCATGGTATGAAACATAACCTGGTAGTGCTGGTGTGCATAAGCGAGCCTGAACCAGGCATCTGTTAGTGCACAGATATCACTATCCTCCATACTGAGGAGAGTCCTGAGTGGCCACAATATGAGGGTAACACATCTGGTGTTGAGCAGCATTACCCTTAGTTTCATTTAACCTGTAATGTCTATGGAGGTGGGTTTGTCTTTTGAGCCCTGCTTAAAAAAGACACTATGGTGGTAGCAAGAGCCTTAGCCAGCATTCGAAAGTCCAAGGGTGACAGGTGCAAGCTGTCCATAGTGAAGCTACGTGGCATGTTGAGCATGTCACCATAGGCTGACAGACACTGTATCCCCTAAGAATGAAACAAATTTGTTAGGCAACTGTTAAACATGATATGTGTGTCTGTATACTGTGACATCATAATTGGTGGGTGTAAGATGCTAGACAATGTCAGGGTCATACTAGCCTGGGCTACATGATCAAAGTGTTCCTCCATGTATCATGTCATGTGGTCCAGGGAGTAACGTCTGAGGTTTTACGCATCAGCATGGACAACGATGGTGCCAGTCCTGTACTCGCTTTGGAGTGACCTGACTGCCTGTGTTATGTGGCAGATCCTGGCACCCGACAGACAGCCCAAAGTGACTATTCCCTTGTTAGGGCTGGTGAAGGGTACGTCAGTGTGTCTGACAATAAGTTTCCCCTATTACAAGTGTATTAGGTGTGTTGTTTAGCCCGAAGGGCAGTGACTGTGTGGCACACTGACATTGTGAACTATGTGATGTGTGGGTATTGTAGTGGGGTAGCAGTTGTGTGTGTGTCTGCTTTGGAGGTGTCTGCTGCTTAGGCAGAGTACATTTACAGCATCCAAGTATGTCTATGTGTGATAATGTGGTTGGAGCGGTGTCGCTAGAGGATATGTGAGACTGATGTGTGGTGTGTGTGGTTACCTTTACCACCTGATAGACTGTGCCAGTCATGGGTCGAGAGAGTTCAGCACCCTGTATGTCTATATAGGTGCATCTCTCACATATATCTGAGTTTGACGGGAGGAGGAGAGGGTTGTCTGTTTACATGAGGCAGATGTGACACTGTGTCAATATCACAATATCCACCAGCTGGACTGGAGAGAACACACGAAACCGACCCTTGGACATGCCAGGATATTATGATGGCATACTCTGTAGCCTGATCACAAAGGATCAGTAGGGTGTTAAGTGTGTAAAAGAGTATAACAGGGATTAGTGCTCATGTTCGTTGGTGTTTTGTAAAGAGTAGCTGAGAAGGAGTACAGACTGAATCATGACACCTATCAGCTATGTCATAAATAGCAATGTACACCCATATATGTCCTGAGTCAGGGCCAACTGTACCTGACTGACAATGCCAACATCCTGACAGACAGGCCCATATGTACATACCCACCTCCCACTGACAATAGTCCATATCAGCATACCAGGAGATATCACATGTAGAATGTATGAGCAGCTACCCCCACTGCCAAAAGCATGGCAGCAAGTGGAATACATTGATTCCCAATATGTGTCATGCACAAACTACAGAACAAACAGATCCTGCACCTGAACAGTCAGTTGAGCCTCACCCCCTACACAGGATGTGGAACTGTTGAAAGTGTCACAGCTACATATGGCATTCCCCACAAGTGTTGGTGCACAACACAACATGGGAAGTCGAGTCCAGTATGCCAATGAAGTCTGATCTGTAAGGTCATGGAGTCCATCATGGTTGCAGTCTAAACAGAACTATTGGAAGCTGACATACACACAGCCCTAACAATTGTGGTATGTTCATGTGCGGGTCATAGTTCCCAAACATGCTAGACTGTTTGCAAGGCAGCCACCCATGACGTACATCAATGAACACATCTACACATGTGTCACATAGACTTTGAATAGCCCTTTATCAACATCCCAGACACATGTAGTATCCACAAAACCAACAAGCTGTGCATAAGTATGTGTTAACATATGACGGAATGTCAATGTGTCTACAGATAGATTACACAAGGTAAGGATTATGAGGTCTTGTTCAAGCTGTTGACACCTACTGACCCACATGGACCATTCCTGGAATGGCATAAAACAAAGTGTACACACATCACCATGTCCATTATGATGATGTCACCATCCTACAAATACAGCAGGAGAAGAGAAACCAGCCAGTATAGCAAATAGTGCGCAGTGTTAATGCGTCTCTCTGTCTAGTATTATAACATAATTAGGTAGGGGTTTGAATTCTGCAAGCAGTGAGTGTGTGTGTGTGTGTGTGTGTGTGTGTGTGTGTGTGTGTGTGTGTGTGTGTGTGTGTGTGTGTGCAATTGTCTTTGAAAGGAGTGCCCTTTTTGGAGACTGGGAAAACACACTAAAAGAGCTACATTCCTCTTTGGAAAGACTGATGATGTCACCATCCTACAAATACAGACGGAGAAGGGAAAACACCCAGTAAAGCAAATAGCGCACCGTGTTAATGCATTTCTTTCTAGTATCATAACTTAGGTAGGGGGTTGAATCCTGCAAATGCTAACTGTGTGTGTGTCACTGTTGGTCAATGGAGTGTGGGTTTTGCTTTTACTATGGTATGACATATCATGATTACAACAGTAAGTGCATTGCACACATCAGGTATCTGCGTGGCAAATGTATATGTGTACATGTCCCCTCAATCAGTACATAGGTGTGAAGCCTGCATATTACATGAATACATTTGTTTCCATTGACAGGTTGTGCCGCTACTTCTCAGATCGTAGGTCACATATGTATGTATGTGACAAGGCCATCCACTGTCGTGTTCTGTGGCCAAGGTCTTCTGTGGCAGACACACCCATGACAGTTACTTAAGAGTACTGTGAGTGAGGGTATATGACTGGCGTATATGTCAGACATGTTCATACACAACAAAGACTGCCAATAATGGACAGTCTTTATAGGTGTACAACTGCCTTGTGGATATGCATTCAGGACTCTAATGTCTTATGTGATACACCTTGGGACTCCACAATACCTATGGATATGTGGATACTAAGGGACACATGACATAACATGAGGCTGTATGTACACATCAGTACCCAACATACATGTTGAGGGCTACCACCTGTGTGGTACTGATGGGATAGTATGTTTAGTACATGAGGATGACTATGTCATAGTCGGCTTACTGCTATACAGCATGTATCAGACAACAGGTATCTGTCTGTATGATACCCTTGTGTAGGATATGCGTCCCATCCAGGGAATGCATTGTAGGCCAATGCATGCATTTCCAGATTTAGATTGACATATCCCTAGTGTGTTTGCATGTACCTAAGGGGGCTATATGCCAAACAGGTGTGGTCACAGGAATGGATGGCGGTCATTACCACTGGTTAGTGTTATAGTGTAGCACCAGAAGGATCGAATTGTTACTGAGTTCCCTACGACTGTGTGTCATTTGTCAGGACATCATCCAGTGATTGCTTATAGTCATGCTGTTGAGGTTGTGTATACTACCAGACTGCAAATCATTGACAAATATTAACGGTATCACCCACAGCATAGTGTCAACCCATGTCATACACACGTCTACCCGTGTTAGTACATAACTGTAGTAGAATACATACTGGCCATTGAAAGATACTATGAGATGTTAACAATGTGTATGACAGGGTATGACACACGTCCCATGTGTCCACTATGCACGTACATGCAGACAGTGCGCACCCACCATGTTCACAGATGTACACTTGCTAATCTGTACTGCACACATCACACACGTACTGTCCACTCACTAACACATGCTGGTAACACATTACACTTCAGCCAAGTGGCACATGGGTCTAAAATACATACTCAGACCTAACAGTGGTGTAAACAATGCTACATTGACAATCAGAGCTTTGATGCATAATGTCTGCTCAGACATACCTACAAGGATGCCGTTACACTTCCTCTTTGACAACTTGCTATTATTGCTACACTGCTATAGTGTCACCCTATGCATCAGCACCATGTTAGCCTGTTCCTCCATCAATATTGCAGATGACAGGAGGTGACACAGATATCATCATATGCACAGGGCGTTTTGTTGTTTGCCAGAGCCTGACATTGACCCATCCAATCGACATGTCTGTGTGTGTGTGTGTGTGAGGGACAACAGTACAGCATGGGCCAATGTTGATGCAATGTGTGTGTGTATGTGTGAGCCCTAGTTGTTTGGTTAATGTGTGTGTGTCTGCATGCATACAGCTCCACCATGTGGCTGCCATATACGGTAGTTTGTGGGACAGCCACAGACTGTACCTGCTAGGCTGTACAGATCACTGTCTCCGGCCACGGACACAGTACCTGTGCCTGGCAGGGGTGCTATGGACAGTATCGGGTACCAACCCTGACTGGATACTGTCATCAGAGGCAGAGGTATGACGACTGGACCCATGTCCCTGCTGGGACTGGCCAGAGCCACGTGCACGTGGTCTACTGGGACAGTCAATGGACAGGCCAGCCCCAGCATTGCTGGGGCTGGTACTGCCACTATGGGAGTGGCTATGAACTGTGGGCTGTCCGCGACCACTGCCAGCTGTTGCTGGCATGCGTCCGCGTCGACATCGCAATCATCCTGCACGGTCCTGGCTCATGGAAGTCATATTGTGGGGGGCATCTAATGTCTCCCCCCAACATCTATCAATGACCTCGGTGTAAGTCTGGATGGCACCGACAAGGTAACGGATGCTGTCATTGATAGCGATGTAATGTGCCCTCTGCACCCTAAGTCCCTGCCTGGTATACTGTTCCATATGTGCCTGAGCCTGCATTACAGCCCGGAACATACTGGACGACGTAAGACCTGTGAGGGCATGCCTGCCAGGGGCAATACGACCAGCGGTGCTCCCTCGAGAACCCCTGTACCGCTGCCTATGTGGTACCATTCCAGGAATATGGCTATGACTGCTATGAGGGGATGCAAGTGCCATGGGTATCACACTCTCCTGTTCAATGCCAACTGTATGCTGTCCCTCGCCTATGGCCATTGGTGGTGAGGGATGTATTGACAGTATGAGTGTGCGCATAGATGGGGTTGGACGCTGTGTACTGATGATTGGCGGACCAACGACAGACCCTGTCAAACCTTCCTGTGCCAAAATACATGTCTCATCATCACAACTATTCATGGCAGTGGCTTCAGATTGCCTGCTGCTTTCGCCAACCACTAACTCAGCACCTGTGAGAGGAAGACAGGAAACACACTTTACGGTCTGCACATGTACACATCCACACATGCGCACATGCACACATGCGCACATGAACACATGCACACATGCACACATGCACACAAGCACACATGCACACATGCACACATGAACACATGCACACATGCACACATGAACACATGAACACTAATACACTCCTCACTACAGCACATACACACACATACCAGCATTCCAACACATACTCTATAGTGGATGAAGGTGGGTGTCAGTATCACAAGGCAAACAGTCACCACACACATGTCAGCATGCAGAATATGTGTTGCACAAGACCATGCAGTGCAAGTGTAGACTCCGCTATTCAATGGCAGTATACATGGCTTTGATGCAACTGTGTAGTTGTTCAGTGATTGGCTACACCCCGGAACACAATGTGTACATGGACACAACATTGCTGTGCAGGTATTATCATCTTTTCAATGCCCTGTGCACCATCACTCACAAGTATGCATGCCATGGCTGCATGTGTTGTCTGTGTGCCACATAGATATCCATGTCTGAGTACAGTGTCTGTGTCCATAGCAGATAATAGTGGGCACGAGTGTAGCACATGCATGCTATATACACACACGGGATGTGTGGTGCATGTTGACGTGAAGGAATCACAATGCTCAACATGGCCAGTGTACAGTGGTTATGGTGAGTGTGGGACATATTGCAGGTATGTCAGTGCCAGACATAGCATGGCATGCTACACAACTGCAACATTAAACACCACACATACCCAATGTGTGTCAAGTGACCTATACACCCACTAGCATTCCAGGACATATATGTGACACTTTGTTTGGATGGTGACTGCTGTGCATATTGTGTATATTGGCATATGTAAGCACACACACAACATGCTATGCATATTGTGTATAGGTGCATATGTTTGCACACACACAACATTGAGGTGCAAAGCAATGACTGCTATGAGTAGTACTGTGGTGACTGTAACTGGATGGGGTGTAGTACCCTGTGCCATCATCAACATGCATCTTGTGGACACTCACAGCTACTAATGTGTGCAAGACCACCACCTGGCATGCTGTACCTGAACTGCAGTGCTGTGGCTATGTTCACAATTACACAGCCACCTTGTACATGGGTGTGTGAGGTGCCCAATAGGGAGCATTGCCTAACATGACTGTGTTAAGTGTTGCAGAGTGTTGCCCAGCCCCATGATAGGCCTCTACCCCTGAGGTACATCATGTATGTGTGCATGACATGTGGGATACTGAAGTGTGACCTTGCAGTGGGTGTGTGGTAATGCCAAATGTAGCATGTGTTTGTGTACTGCGTATGATAAACATGTTCTGTTGTGTACAGCTGTAGCAACTATGCATATCCAATGTGCAGTACAGTGTTGCCACATTTGTGTCTGCTGCACTGTGCATTGCATGTGATTGAGGCAGCTACAGACTTTACTGAGATGATTGATGTCTCACAGAAAACATGCACAGCATGCATTATGCGTAGGTGTGTTACGTGTACTTGGCCTACACCTCACCTATGACATGTACATTTCATTACCAATATTAAAGTGTTAACACACTCACCAGCATGTATTGTCTGCTCTGCTGTCACACCAGAGGGACCTACAAGAATATGACACAGTTTGTCAGTGGCCACAACTGTGGCATAGCTACTGTGAGTGTGCTAAACGACAGTGGAACAACAGTCAACAGTCACAGGTGTACGGATACTATTATAAATATCAGTATTGCACACGTTAGGCAACACAACTGCTAAGCACACAGTACGTATCTCACATATGCATATTCTAACAATACAGGTAACGGTAGTCTACAGCTAGGGCATATTACCTGCACGCTCCATGTCATCCTGCTGGGTGGCTCCAGCCTCAATGATGACACATGTGTGATGCTGTTGCTGCTGTAGGCCAGGAGCCACCACGCTTAGGAGCAGCTCCTCCACTTTGGTGAGGGGGGGTGTATGACCACCCCACCACCTGTGGCAATCTGTTGCCTATGGATATCAGACGCACGCCGCCGGACATGTCTAATTAAATCACTGCGGTGATGGCATACCTGCTCATATGTCCGGTTATGCATGCCTATGTCATTTACCTGGCGAACAAGGTCCTGCCACAGTGCAGTATGCTCATGCTGCTGCTGGCTGGCCCTGGAAAAAAGCAGGTTTTAGTGCTGCACCAGGCTGTTCCGAATTTCCTGCTCCTCCACAGCTGAATATGATGGATTACGTTGATGAGCCATAACCCTGGAAGACAATTAAATGATATGTGTGAGCATGTCATGTGGCACACTTAACATTATCAAGTACAGATATCACTTAACTGCTATATATAGCATCTATCTGTCTATCAGAGGATACACACATTCAATACCACATATCAGTGCTCAGCCCACAATTGGATGACAGTGCCTGCCACACTCCATATAACAAACCAGTATATATCAGTAGTCTGAACACTGTTTGGGATACAATGCACAACCTCACCCTGGGGGTATATATATCAAGCTAATGCATGAAGAAATAGGTCATCCAATGCAATGAATGTCATGTATATTTACAGTATTACCAGTAATCCACCCTAGTCTTTGATGCCATACCCCTACCTAACATATGTGCACAGTTGTTAATATAGCTGGCATACTGCTGTAACAGAGTATACATGTTGCTAGGTACACACACATACCCTGTAACACACATGTGATTGCGGGCATGGTAGAGGCATCATCACACACACATCAGACATACATACAACACACAGATGTATGCAGACAGAGATGAGCATTATCTGTGTACCTTATAGTACTGTGTTCCCCTACTTACAGATACCTATGCCTGAGGTATGTAATCTGTGCAGACTACAGGAAACACACAAGACAGTGTTACCAGGGACTGTGAACATACACCATACTGTGCTGTTTAGGCCTACAGCTTCAGGTAGTGCAACAGTTCATATGTGAGCTGGAGTCACCAGCAGTACACTTACTGAGCATACATGTATTGCTTCAGCCTACAATCGTACACAAGGAACTACGTCACAACATATGCCATCCTACTATGTCTGCATCCCAATAACTGACACATCTTTCTCTGGCCTCACACCTAGGACACAAACTACCATGACAGACACAACCTCACACTAAGCTATCACACCTTTACAAACCTTGCACACAGTCACTGTCACACTCATTCCACCTCACATAGCAGGTATTGCACTGAATGCATGTGTGTGTGCATTGTGTCATAGATAGGTAATACACTATTGTCCCTAGGGCCTAGAGCAGCCTAGCCATATGCTATCCTGCCCTTTGACACACATGTAATCTGATTTCACTTGCTCCTGTCAACCAGATACACAGAGGTGACTCCCAGGGCAATCATCAGGGGTATGTATGACATCTGCTAATGAGGAGCCTTGTTTGTTAATGCTGGGTGGTTTAGTCCAGAGTATGGAATATTTGTGGATAGGAACCTGTACCTCCAGCATGTGCTGTTTAGTGAGGTGACAAGGATTAGGGCCCTAGGTCATGTAACCCGGAGGGATTGTGAGGTGTTATCATGGTGGTTGGCCGACTGCTATGGGTGTGACATACCTCTGTATGTCCGGCAGTGGTAACCTCTGGGTGGGCGGTATGCAACGCACTCTAGCTGTGGTTTTGTGAGACAGTCTGCATAGGGCATGTGTTTGACGGTAGTATTACTCTTTGTTAGGTATGTCTGTGGCCTTCCCACTTGCTGTAGTTGTCATGTGAGGTACATACCACATGGGGCATTGTGATGAGTAGAGGGGAACACTGACCTATATTTCCCTAGATGACACACCTTTTGTGATGACACGTACCACGTAGACAGATTACATGACTACTGTGGCACTGTGATTATCAAAGGGGAGCCTACTGTCCACCTGTGTCCCGTGTTCCCTTCTGACACCTTCAGTGTTAGGCAGGCTACCACCTATGTGGCAGTTACTGCGTAAGGTGTTTTGGAGTGGGGTATGGCAGTGCAGTATCAACACTGGTGTTCAGTCCATGCCTTGGACAACAGGCACCTGTTGCAGTACATATGACCCTGTGTCTCCCTCTCTCTCTCTCTCTCTATATATATATATATATATATATATATATATATATATATATATATATATATATATATATATATATATATATATATATATCCATATATATATATATATATATACATATATACATATCTATCCATATCTATCCATATATATCCATATATATCTATATATATCTATATATATATATATATATATATATATATATATATATATATATATATATATATATATATATATATATATATATATATATATATATTTATCCATATATACCCATATATATCTATATATATATATAGCCATATACATATGTATATGTATGTATGCATATGTATATGTATATATGTATATATTATATATATATCTATATATCTATAATTCTATATATCTATATATATCTTTATATGTATATATCTATATATATATATATATATATATATATATATATATATATATATATACACACACACACACACACACACACACACACACACACACACATATATATATGTATATATATATATATATATATATATATATATATATATATATATATATATATATATATATATATATATGTATATATACACATACATCTAAACATCCATTGCTGTACATATAGCTGCACATATAGGCACATATACTGCCCACTTTTCATGGTGGGGATGTCAATTATGCAACTGTTGTGAGACAAACGGTTATGTAATACTATTGCACAATGTTGTGCAGAATGCATTCTGCTGTCCTCAGGCTGTATAGCTGTAGCAGGCCTCACTGCCTGTAGCTCAGTCCCACAGCATTTAATCACCACATGACATATACTGACACTGCTTGCTGTCTGCAATGCCACACTCTACAACCTACATACATATGTGCACATAGCAGCCTTCAACAACATACATATGTCCAGCCTTCACTAACAGTTGCAGTATGTCCCTTGCCCTATGCAAATGTGCATGTACATATAGATATGGACTGCTGCCACATATGGATGATTCACAGTATGTAGGGTACCCTTCAGACACATCTTTCAGATGTCAGCAAATACATATCTGTTACATACCTTACCTTTGTATTCCTCAACTCCGTCTGTTGTAGGTGTTGTATTTTTTTTTTTTTTGGTTTTGGTTTCCTCTGTGTGGTGCTGTTTGTTTTCAGTGTCTGTCTCCTACTGCCTCTTTGTATCCGTCTGCCTGTCTGTCTCTGTCTGTCTCTGTCGCTCGCGCTCTCTCTCTCTCTCTCTCTCTCTCCCAGTTGGTGCAATGATATTATTGCATGTGTGGACAGCAGATACAGGCTGCTTTTCTAGGTATCTGCACATGTGCATGTGATGGCCTCTGCACCAATTGGTGCCCACCATTTAGTAATTGCATGCAGCCTGCTGTGTGGTTATTGCAGTTCTCACTGTGATTTCAGGACACTGCTATAAAATGATAGGTTAGGTAGGCGTAGCCCTTTCAGTTTTGCAAGGTGGGGACAATGCTTGTTTGCTGTGGACACTGTTGTCTCAGTCAGAAGGTTGGTATATGTCTCATATCTGAAGCTGGGTTGTAGCCAGTGAAATGCATGTTGTACTGAAACCTGACTGTTGCTTCTTCCAGTACTCTCTTCTCAGTGTGTAGGTTTACTCACACCTCCTAATGCTAACACTGGATACATGGGAGTATGTACTTTCTCTTTGAATTAGAGAATTAACTGGCATACAACAATAGTTATTGCAATGTATTCCTATGGCTTTCCTATTTTCCCTTTACATTCACTCATTGTAATGCATATTACATTTCTTTCAGTTATTGTATATCTGCTGTGGCTTAGTGGTACGTCATGCAGACTGGTGAGTCCAAGGTGTGGGGTTTGAGACTGACAAGGGTATTTTATTTTTCTGCTGAGCAATACAAGGGCCCTGTCATACAGAGTGACTAAGGCACTTTTAAGCAGTTGTAAGCGGGTTTGCGCGGGTTTGCGTGACGCTTAGCGATGCTAAGCTAAGCTTAGCTTAGTTTATTTTATTTTAGCAATACTAAGCTAAGTTTAGCTTAGCTTATCATATCTTAGCAATACTAAGCTAAGCGCAGACATGAGCCCACTGGTGCAAACCCGCTTATTACTGTTTACAAGTGCTCACTCCCGCTAACCCCTGCGCTAATTTCTTTGACAGAAAAGTAAATGGGGAGATAGGAATGTGGTGATAAAGGGTGCACAAAGAGGGGAAGACAGTAGGGAAACCAACTCGGGATGTACAGGATGGGTGTGGAGAAGGTCCATAGCTGCCCATTTCTTTACCAGTAACAGCTGTGCATATGTAATACATTAGGAGGGATATTTGAAACCTTCCACCCCTGAGAGAGGGGTGAGGACAACTAAGTATGTTGTACTACCAATTATGAATATCAGGCACATGCACTGTTTGTGAACTGCTATACTGTCATTAGTACATTACTCACTTCTGAACAGTTTGTGGTTTGTTTGTATTGACATTAGCAAAGTCTGCTCAGGACAACTGGACATATTTCACTACTGTGTATGCCTACCTACACCCTTGGTTGTGCCTGACTACACGGGTATATAGTACCTTTGGGTAGGGGTGCAGAACTGCAGAGTGCATTATTTATTATCGTGTGATGTTTATCTTGCTGAACATGCAGTGTTGCTGTGTACCTGTAAGTCTATAAAGGTTAGTAATCTGTCGTAGCTCCCACCTGTGGACATATCCAGATGGTAGACAGAGGTTAGCTTAGTATTCATTGACTGTGCACCACACCAGTCTTTTCAGCACCTGAACAATGGCATTGTCACTGGTGGTTGCTAGCAATACATGGCTACATCATTTGATATTTCTGTGTTGTACTCCTACATAAGGGCATGCTTGTGGAATTCATTCTACAGCTATTTGCAGAGTGTGTAACAGCAGACAGGCTGATATGCCTGTGTGTTTCTGACTCTTCCAGGCCTCAGATACTCTCAGGTATATATTTGAACAGCCCCATAAAAGGTACATATCAGTGGGATACACCTGTGATATATTTCAGGTATTTTGCCGTTGCGACTTTGGGGGATTCTGAGCATATGTATTACTGCACCTTTTCTGACGTGCAAGTAGTGTCTACTCTCACTTATTGACATTTATCATTAAATGGGATTCCCCACCTTTCTGCCTACTGTTACTATATTTCACAGGGAGTCTGAGGGGCACAGCTAACATTTGTTTGCAAATCAGGGACATCCCTGTAAACCAGTCACAGTTGGGAGGCCTGGCCTCTGACCTATTCAAATATGCCAGTGTTTATCCTGCTCTGATACTGTGTGGGGTTTGTAAGGTGCTACTGTAACATTATTCCCTACTAGCATGGCTGGTTCTCTTTTCACAGTCATGTCATGCAGTTCCACAACACTTACTGATTAAGGGCCACAAGATATGATTTGTGTTATGCCATTCCTATTCTCCCTTTGCATTTGCTCATTGTAATGCATGATATATTTCTTTCAGCGCCAAGTTACTGTATATTTGCTGTGGTGTAGTGGTACTTCATGCAGACTGGTGAGCCCAAGGTCTGGGGTTCGAAACTGACAGGTGTATTTTATTTTGCTGCTGGGCAATACAAGGGCCCTGTCATACTGAGTGACTAAGGCACTTTTAAGCAGTTGTAAGCGGGTTTGCGTATGTTTGCGTGATGCTTAGCGATGCTTAGCTAAGCGCACAAAAACTCACACTCGTGCACCCCTGCTAACTACTGCTTAAACATGCTTACTCCCGCTAACCCCCGCGCTAATTTCTTTGAAAGAAAAGAAAAGAAAATGGGGAGATAGGAAAGTGGTGAAAAAGGGGGCACAAAGAGGGAAAGACAGTAGGGAAACCAGCTGGGATATGCAGGAAGGGTGTAGGGAAGGCCCATAGCTGCCCATTTCTGTACCAGTAACAGCTGTGCATATGTTCGTAATTTGGTGTGAAATTTGCAACCTTCCACCCCTGAGAGAGGGGTGAGGACAACAGAGTATGTTGTACTGCCAATTATAATTATCAGTTTAGATGTCCGGCGGACATGTGTGCAAAATGGGCAGCTATGTATGGGGCATAATTTTTTTGTGGGAACAGATTGCCCTTTTTTTTATTTTTTTTCAGGTGAGAGTGGAATGTGAGGTAGGGGATGTAGGTATATTTGAGGAGGTAGGTTGGGGAGGTAAACAGACAAGACAAACAAGACACATACAGGGGCAGAATTTGACACATGGGGTGGGTGAACACAATTAACGGGGAAGGTTGTTTGGAAATTGCAAGCCCATGAGCCCACAGATGGTAACAGTGGAACTGAGATCCCCACCCATGGGCAGTCACCACTGCACCTTCACAGCCCCGATGGTGGCTGTGCTGGGGGCTGTGTAGGATGGGCAGGCTCACCCAAGAGACGTACCACTCACACCTCAAGCTGGCATAGGGGATCAGCGACTGAACGTTGGATCTCCCTACGCACCACAGCCCGGACCCTTCTAAGGGTGACAGGTGGCCCTTCTCCGCCCACGCTTGCATGGGGAGGATGAGCCCCATCCCCTGCAGCACTTCCACCCAAAGGTGGCACAGGACCAACGGAGAAAGGGAGCCCGGGCTGGGCACCAGAGCTGCTGGTGCCAGGTGCACTCGCCAACTGAGGAGGGACAGGTGGGTCCGCTGGGACTGGCCTTCCCATACGTTCTGTGATTAGGTGTGTTTAATTACAACATAAACAACAGCATTCCAAATTAGTTGTAACAGCATGCAGTAATATTCCCATTAACCCAACACACCAAGGGTTCAACAGTTGAACAGCAAGCATAACACATGCATATATTGAACGACAGTGGATATTCCAACAGCATGCAGGGATGTTTGGTATCAACAGGCCACCATGAACGTGGTGTTTGAACAGGGCACATGCATCAACATGAATGCAAATATTTATAAAACAATAGGACATATGTCCCAACAAATATTTAAGATTACACATACCCATTAAGGTGTGGAATTGCATGGTTTATGTACAAACAGTAGGGTGCAGAAAAAAACTCAGTTAACATCTTATAAACACTTTTACTCTACACTACATTCCTAGTGACTGCATGTGTATATTCCCTACATGTATTATTACACTTGCCACCATGCATTAGGTTGTGTAGTGGGTTTGGCTAGTTCAATATATACTTGACCTATATCTGACATACTAACTGTCTAAGATGCAGATGTTACTGCTACATATTTCATGGTTGCATTTATATTTCTTTATCTACATATCTGGATGTTTTCACATGACATTTTCACTTCAATTTGTACAGAACCCTGCATTTATTGAAGCACACTCACATTTCTGGGGAACATATTAGCATGCTACTCGTGTGCCAGATTTACTTATGCATGCCAGCCAGTAACTGACTGTTGAGGACTGTATATATGCTTCACAGCTACTAACACTTCCATCACCCACTTTAGATGAGACTGCAGTACTATTTGTACAATGCAAGGTTACAACAACATTTCAAACTAAGTGACACACACACACTCCGGGTTTTAAACCTTTATTACTGACATTACACACTTTTCCACAGGCTCACTCCTTTATTTGTTATAACAGTGCATATGGCAGACATATTCAAGACATATCATACCTTTATTAATGGGTTAGAACACACTTTTTCAGGCTCAGTCACTTATTTTATATGACAGTATCTGCAGAAATTTAATTCCAGACATATGTTACCATTCTTAATGGGTTACTACGCTCTTTTTCTAGCTCTATGAATTTTTGTATAACAGTACATGCAGAGGACTTATTCAGGCCATTTTATGGCTGTATTATTGTACTATAACACTTTATTTCATGCTCTCTCCCCTATTTTATATAACAAAACATGCAAAATAATCACTAACCTGCCTGGTGGCGCAGCCTTTGCAGCCTATCAGCATAGGCCTGTTGATTCGCAGCATAGTCACCTGCAGCTGTGAAGTAAATGAAGGGATATTGAGACATACCTATCTGTTATACAAACTCAATTATCAATTCTTACATACTGCATTCCATGGCTACATACTCAGTCGTGGGGCATCCTGCATCCCATGGGCCTCCTGTATCCATTGGTTCATGCGGTTCTGCTTCCGTCTCTTCAGGTCTGCATGGTGGTGACGGACCTGTTCGCCAGTGTGAGGAATGCCTATGACAATGGTGAGGTCATGAGCTAACCGGTTCCAAGCCTCAGCCTTGTATTCCGTCCCTTGGAACTGGCCCTACAGGAGTCTGGACTCATGACATTGGACAAGGAGCCAAACCACATATTTCGACTCCTCGATGCCCCAACGCTGCACTCGGAAGCGTGAACCCTCTCCTGCACCTGCCATTCTGACTGCAAATGTGAGCTACAATCAGTTATGGCGAGTATTCCTGCCAATGGGGCTTAAATATTCCGCATTTCCCGCACTTTTTTGTGATTGGCCATTTTTGAGAATTCTAAGCTGACTGCAGACCTGCTTAGTAATGGTTAATCTACCATTTCAAAGTATATGTATGCTAATAGTGGCTGTTTCTCCTAAGCTGGCATGGCTTAGTGGTTCTGTACTTTGATTATGATGCACAGGGTCCTGGGTTCAAACCTTGTCATTCTTTTTATTTTAATACTGTCTAGACAGGCTAGGGGGTGTGGCTGCATTTAAGCAACTTAGCTCTACGTTGCTCCCCGGTGCCCTACAGTGCCCTGGTTGGAGCGGCGCGCACGTCCGCGCAAGCACATTGCACTGAGTAAAGCACTTTTAAACGTTGGGCAACTCTATTGCACTGGATAAAGTGCTATTAAACTATGGGCAACTCTGTTTATCTGGGTAAAGTGCTATTAAACTATGGGCACCTCTGTTTAGCTGGGTAAAGCGCTGCTTAACGACAGGCTATTATATATCTGGATCCTTTAAAAATATATATTTTGTTCACTGATACATTGGCCATTTCACTGCTTTTAATAATATTTTAATCATATATGTCTGGTATTATTTCAAATACTAATTTAAAACATAAATAAGAAGGGGAGTGGTGGGACTCAAACCGTGAATGCCTCCTCTTTGTGCATATGTTCTACCATTACACTATTGCAATTTGGTGTGACTTGCATAAACATTCTTTCTTATGCTCTTCCATGTCGGAACTGCTAACTATAGCTAAGCAATGGGCACACACGCGCAAATACGGGCAGCTATATCATGGATTTTAAAAAAATAAATAAATATTTTACTTTTTATAACTGTGATGGGAGTTTACAGTGTCAGGGAGTGTGATGTTGGGTGCAAGTACATTTGAGCAAACTCACTCTTGTGTGTTGACATTTTGCTTTTACTACACTTGCAGGGGCGTGGACATTTAGACTGCTCGGCAGTCGGATACGCCCCCTGCTTTCATACTCTGTCCGTGTAAGAGTTACGGTTGAGTCAGCGTGCCCTCATGAAAATTCATGGCTCACTGACGTCATACCGTTCAACTGCAGCCTCCAAGTAAGACTTATTAAGTCTTAACAGAGGATTTGTGAATCCGGGGGATTATTCATTAAAGTCATCTCTATCGTAATACAGACAGTCTCTATTCCTGTTTCACTCATTCTAGTATTTTTACATAGAAATTCATGCACAGCATCTATCCCGTATTCATTGGGGATTACTGTGAATAGTGAGTTTATGTCAAGAGTTACTAAGAAATATTCATTGTTAGTTTTCACATGCCTATACCATGCATACAGTTTTTTCAAGAAATCACCAGTGTCTCTGATGTAACTGGGACATAATGATAGATATTGTTTAAGAACATCCTGTACATATATTGATAGGGGCTAAAACCTCTACTTGACACAATTGGTCTCATTGGAGGTTCAATAAGGGACTTATGTAATTTAGGTATTCCATATATCACAGGGGTGATGGGACATGATACCGATAAATAAATAATTCTATTGAAATACTTCCTGTAGTTGTAAATCATATATAAACATGTTAAACTTTATCACTTTCTTAATTTCAACAAAATTTATTTCTTTAAAAATCTTGTCATCCATTAAAAAGTGATTAATGCAAGCAATGTATCTACTTTTATTACATAATACTTTTGCTCCACCTTTATCTTCTTGCTTAACTATCAGATTATCAGCTGCTTTCAAACCACACAATGCTTTATATTCATCATATGTTAAATTAAAAATATTCTTACCAGTAGAATGTTTACTTTGTTTAAATGAAAGCCTAAAATCTTCTTCACATGCACGTATGAAGGCATTAACAACAGGACAATTTACTGGCATGAATACACTTGATTCCTTATGCTCTAGGTTTCCTATAGTTACTTCATTCTTAAAAAAACAGTTTTAAACTTAACGTTTCTACCAAAAATATGCACGTCAGTTAGTATATTAACTAAAGTGTCATTTTTAGATGGTATGAACTGTAGCCCTTTACTAAAAAGTTGAATACATGAATCAGTCAATATAAAGTTAGAAAAGTTTGCTAGAAGTCCTGTTTGCTTGTTATTTATCTGCGACTCAGTTTGCTTGAAGCTAATGGACTGTCATTCTTCTTTTTCACAACACTTGAGTTCCAATGCTGAGAATACCCTCTGGATTGTGTCTGTTTCTTTTCTTCCACCTTTTCTGGTAAATTTAAAGTTACGGGCTTGATTTGACACTGAAAAACCTCATTCTGTGATGTTGGGGCTGCTCCGCCATTATTTATTTTATTTATTTATTTTATTTTACATTTGTTGACCAAGATAGTCCGACTGGATGCATGTCCATTTTCAGCAGAGGCCCGGGGAGAAAGGCTCCAAGGTAAGCAGTTAAGATTACAGAAAAAACATTACATATTGCAAATACAATATTTACAGTGGTTACATACCTAAACAAGTTATACAAATTTCAAAGGTTAGAGATAATCCCGAGTGTAAGTCAGGATTAAGTAACCCAAATAAGATGAATAACAGTTTTAACTCATTCTAGAGGAGAGTTAGTCAGGCTTGATACATTGACATAGCCAGTTAAGTGCCAAATGTTGTTTGAGTCTTGTCTTAAATTGACACAGGGTGGAAAGTAAATTAATATCAGCTGGGAGAGAGTTCCAGGATCTACCTCCAGAGTTGGCAAAGAGAGAGCCACCGGCTGTGTTATTCATTTTGATAGTCTGAACTAGTAGTCTGTTAGAGGATCGAAGTGGTCTAGGATTGTTATAAGGGGTGATAATATTTTTAAGTACAGGAGTATTGTCCGGATTGTAGAGGATTTTATAGGCCATAATCAGTTGGTTATACTGGATTAGGCTGGGTAGTTCTAGCCACCCAAGCTGGCTTAGATTGATACAATGATGTGTCCTAAAAGGTGGTCCAGTGGCAAATCTGGCAATGTGGTTGTAGCAGATTTAGAGTTTGTTAAGGACAGACTTGTTTAAATTAGAGAGTAAAGGGGATGCATACAGAAGAGTTGAAAGAAGGTGAGAGCGAGCTATGGCAATTCTAGCAGGAGGGGTTAAGAAGGCTTTTATCCTGTAAAGTGACCATAGTTTTTTATTGATGGTTTTGATGGATTGGTTAACATGTAGGTCAAATTTAAGATTGCTGTCTATGATGACACCTAGTAGTTTTGTAGAGGGATCAGTTGAGATTATTGTGCCATCATCTGATTTTATGGTAAAGGTGATTGCAGTAGACCTATGTGTTGGTGAGAAAAGCAACATTTTTTGGAGGGATTTAGGATCAGACAATGACCAGAAAGACAGTTTTCTATTGTGTTGAAGGTGGTCTGGGTAGCTGACCATAGCTTTGTTGGAGATGTGGCTGAGCAGATCAGGGTGGAGTTATCAGCATATTGGATACAGCTGACTTTTGGGATGACAGTATAAAGGTTATTAATGAAGATGGATGACAGTATAAAGGTTATTAATGAAGATGGAGAACAGCATGAGCCCTAGTATTGAACCTTGTGGTACACCAAGGGTGATAGGTAGGAGGTTAGAGAGTTTGTTTTGCCAAAGGACAGCCTAAAATCTGTCTGCCATTCAGATAGGACTGAAACCATTGAAGGGCTTTAGTATCTAGACAGAATGTTTTCATGGTGTGGATTGGAAGCTGGTGATCAACCATATTAAATGCCTTGGAGAGATCCAAGTAGAGGGCCTAGGATATATAATTATTGTTGAGATTTTGGTTTATGGTGTTGGAAAAGGCAAGGAGGGCTGAAGTAGTGCTGTGGTAAGGTCGGAAGCCATGCTGGGTGTCTGCCATAAGGTGATTCTGAATTAGGTGGTGCATCAGTTGTCCATGAATTCATTTTTACATAATCTTTGCAAGTGGAGATAATATAAGCTATTGGCCTATAATTGGATAATTCAGTAGAGCTACCTCCTTTGTGAAGTGGGATTACATAGGATATTTTCCAGATGGTGGGGATTTTAGATTCTGCTTTAGTTCGACTGATAAGCATTGAGATGGGGTAAGCAATAGCATCAGCTGCTTTTTGTAAATACTCATCAGGGATTTGATCAGCAGAGAGTGTTGTTGGTTTTAACTTTTTGATCAAGGTACAGATAAGTGAGGTGGCAACTGGTTGGAAGCTGAATGAGAGTTGGTTTCTAGGGGTCGTACCCTCTGGGCCGGGGGAGCTATGAGGTAGTTGGCTAGCTAGGGCTTGAATTGTCTTAGTAAAGAATCGGTTAAAACTGTCTGAGACATCCTCGGGGGGGGGGGGGGTATCAATGGTGGCTGCAGGGATAGGGGCTGTGGTTTGTCCAGGATGGAGTAGTTTATTTAAACTTGCCCAAAACTTCTGAGGGTTACTTTGATTTATTTTCTGTAAATTATAATAGTAGTGATTTTTGTCTTGTAAAATGGATTTTTTAGTCTTGTTCCTTGATTGCCTATATTTAATGTAATCTTGGGGGTCTTTAGTAGTCCACCATAATGCCCATACTTTGTTCCTAAGGGTCATTTTTAGTTTGGACTCTTTAGAAAGCCATGGCACAGTTTTTGCCTTTGTTCTTATTGAGCAAACAGGTGCATGAGAATCAAGGAATTTGTTGTTAAAGTATGCAACTGCTTCCTCTAAGGGGAGGTGTATTAGAAGAGACCATTTACGTGAGTTTAGTTCTTGTTGGAAATTGGCTGGGTTAAAGTATTTTTTGTTTCTTACCATTCTGAGTAAGGGTTGTTGGGGGTTGATGGCTTTGTGCTTAATTATATAGGTGAGAAGGTGATTGCTTAGGTCATCAGGGAAGGTCCTAGAGGTGTACAATTGGGGATGACTATTTATGAGTGCCCAATCAAGTATGCTTTCTTTTTGGTTAGGTTTACCTATCCTGGTAGGGGTGGTTATGATTTGTGTAAATGCATGCAGGTTAACATGGGTGGTTGGAGATTCTGAGGAACAGGTGTTCCAGTCTATGTTAAAATCTCCAAGTAGCAGGATTTCTTGGGGATAGTGACATGATAGCCAGTGAAGGGTATCTTCAGGTGTAGATATATTGCTGCCTGGGGGAATGTACGTACAGATGATATTGATACATTTATTTTTATTAAGTTGCAATTTGGTGGCAAGAATCTCTGAGTTATTAATTTGAGGTAGTTATATAGTTTCTATGGTGACATTCAACACAGATTTATAGAGAACAGAACTTAACCCATTTTAAACAACACTTTAAATAGTCAGTTCAATAAAACACATGACACAACCAACCAATAAAAAAATATTTTCAATTTAACATAAAATCAGTGCAACATAAATTATTCAACTACAAAATTGATAATGTATGCACACTATATAATACACCTAATAATATGTGCATAAAATTAAACTTCATAAGAAATATACTGGCGCTTCCATATATGTGGGTATTTAAATTTATTTGAAGCATTTTGTTATTGGATGATTTTTTGCACATGAAAAAATGAGGGTTGGCAACAAGCCAAGTTGTCCTGCGACATCTTCAAGGGGTGTTGGGTTGATATTAATGGGAGTTCAATGGGTTGGGGAGGTGAAAGGGTTAAACGGTGGGAGGGATGATTGGAAGGAAATGAGATAAGGGTGGGAAATGCTTAAGGGATTTAGATGAGTCTAGCTGGGTAAGTAATCATATTTTGGCATGAATTTGCTTTGCAAGCTTATGTCCCTGATGACCTAGGTAACTTGGAGGACAGGTAGGCCTGGGATGAGTGTGGGGTGCGTGCTGCAGGTGGGTATAATTTTATTTTTTATTTTATTTATTTTTCTCTCCCCTTTGGCTCAATGGTGGTGCAGTTTACAGTTGTGGTCAGCAGGGTGACTTCCCACATGGGGAGGGGGTTGGCCGGACTGTGTCTTGCTGCTTTCCTGGGGCCTGTTTTCGTGTTTCAGGTGCTTGGATGGTTTCTGGCTGTTGCTAGGAGAGGAAGAGGGAAACAGGGCTATACTGTGGTACATTTTCTTTCAGGGTTTTAATCCCTTTGTAGCTTGATGATTATGGGGGCTTAGGTGGTAATGTTTCTCCACAAAGTGGAGGAAGTTGTATAAGTTACTGTTTTGTGGTCTGTAGATTCCTGTGACTAACAGTCCTTCTTGTCACATGTGCGGTGTGGGGCAACCGTTATGAGGAAAGGTTTTTGCCCCCCCCCCAACTGTCAGTCTGCTCTTCATAACTTTGGTAGTCATCACAGGAATGGGGATGCCTGAGGCTTTCTAGTAGTCTGAAGAAAGAGAAGAGTTCTGTACACAAGGGTTGCAGTCTGCCTAATCCTTGAAAATGCATGCAGCCTTGAATCCTGTTACGCATGAAGCATTGGCAGCTGGTGCAGATGGTTAAGGGTGTCATGCATAGTTAGTGGGTGGAGGATTCGACAGTACAGTTTTCATAATATGTTCAGAAATTTTACCTTGTACATACATTTCTTCAGAACTGTGTTGTGAATGGTTTCAAACGAGGTTGTTTGTGCGTCGTTAATGGTTTTGTACTGGATTTGTTGGTGGTTTTACTGTTTCATGGCCTCCTTTCGCAGTTGTGTGGAGCTGATGTTTGTTGCTCCAGGTTGGGGGAGGGGTTTAGAAGCAGATATAGTGGCAGCATCAGCTCTATCAGTGAAGAATCACTGAGAAACCAAATTTTCAGGTCATTCTTGAACAGAAAGATGCAATGACAACAGGGGACCATTACAGCTGTTGAATGCTAGGGTTTGTGGTGGGCTTGCAATTGCACTGAGTAAAGATGTTGTCAGAGAAACGTATCACAAAGTACTCTTTATGTTACTTACACCAGTAAATGTTTTGGATGTGTTTGTTATTAAAAAAAAAAAACCTTTAGTTTAGCATTGCTCATAATTTTCAGAGGACTACATATACTTTCAGAGGAGTACATATTTTCTCTTTGGTTTTGTTGGTGGTGTGGTTGGATAAGTAGCAGTTTCTTGGCTATGTTGGACTGGGTGTCACTGCAAGCAGCAGCTCATTACTATGTAAGCATAGTGGAATGCAGTCTGTACATAACATAATGCTGCAGGAATTGTTTGCTACATGGATACTGACAGTCTAGGTTGGGAGTGGTGGGCATTTTGGTGCACACCTCTGAGTTGTCCAGAATTTCCCTTCTAGAATGTGGTTTTCAGTGGAGGTAAGCCACCGTGGCACATAACAATTTCTCATTGGTAGGGGAATGTCTAGTGGTCTCTACCAAATGGCTGCATGTAATTTTCTCCATTCAGTGACTGCAGTCCCCAGTGCTTTTGTACAGCTGTTGGGGGTGGGGGTCAGGATTTTGCCTCGTGTATTCTGTGAGTGGTCTTGACTGTCTGGTTGTCAAAGTTCTTGTGGGAATGAGTGGTTTGTGAGTTTAGATGTAGCTTGACTGGTATGTGCGGTGGCCTACTGTTGGAAGCTATTGTAGCGTCGTGAGTTGGTGGTGATCTGAATGGCTTTGTGGGCCACGTAGATGTGGTGTATATTTATGATGCTGTGGATTTGGGTTTGGTTTCACCATGGGGATAGGTGGTTTATAGGACAGCTCCAAAGAGTTTTTTTTTTTTTTGGGAAAGGCCTTCACGGAAGGGGATTTTGTGGAGCCATGGTGGTCTCAGTAGTGGGGATCTGCCATGTGGTTTGTGCGGGTGCTGGCCATCTGGTCTGCATTTCTGGGCACTTTTGTAGGTGTGGTGGAGTTAATAAAAAGAGAAAGGAATGGATGTCAACACGACAGTGGTTGAGGGCTTCATTGCTGAAAGTTTTGGGTTGACTCCCAATTGAGATAGCTTTTGGCCATTTTGGTTGTGATGGGAGCAGGTGTAGGGTTGTTGTCAGCTGCAGTACATTGCTTGCGGCTAGGAATGTGTCGGATGATGGTCTGATTGATACACAACTGGACTGGGTTTCTGCAGGGAAGTGCCATTGGGGGTGATGGTATCGGCTTCATTCTTGGTACTCTGGTAGTTGTGGGAGGAGTAGTTTGTCCGGTGGTGGATTTGCACAAGTTGTTGGCTGGTTTGGCATTATGGCTGTGCTCCCTGCATGCGCAGTGGGGTACCAGACAGTCAGAGGTGCATGCAGATCAGTTTTCAGCAGGGTGTTCGGATTTTTGCCTCATGTTTGGTCTGTTTTTATCATAGATTTGCCATTTTCGGCTAATCAGTCAAGGCAGATGATGGAAAATTTTGGACTTTGTACCCTTCAGAACATTCATGCTAATGCAATCATCATTTATTTTACAGCTGCAATCTGCTTTTGGATATTTAATTTTAGGAATCACCATTTAAGTACTGACATAGGGTTTCAGTGATTAGATGTAGTTGGTAAAGTAAATCAGTTTGTAGCTTAGTTTTGTTGTGAAGTTGCACATCAGTAGAGCAAAAACTTTAGTATTTGGGTATAGATTATGGAATTAATCTCAAGAAGTTGTTTTAGTTTTCATTTACGTTGGGTAATTAGCAGAAAGGGTTGTTGGGATGCATACCATCGATACTCAATGCAGTGTGACGGACATGGTGTTGATTGCCTAGCAAGAATGTGGATGGTTCTATGTTCATTTTATTTATGGTTATTATGGCACATGTATTTGTATTCATTTGTTTTGTATAAGCACGTTTACCTTAAGGGGGACATGGGTGATTCCTAGATTGTTTTCCTTCTATCAGCAGGATATGAAAGGGTGGGACATTTACTAAGGGCTCAAGTTGCGAGGGTCATTTGAGTTTCAGAACTTCTCCTCTTCAGAAAGTTAAGGCAATATCTGTTCTATCTATTTTCTAAGTTCATACATCATACTAAGCATTTGACGTTTGGTAGGCATACATTGACAGGTGAGAATTTAATTCAGCACACAGTAATTGAAACTGAAGACTCATTTAATGCCCAGGGTATATATGGCTAGTTTAGCTATGAGTTTTTCTAATCAATTCAACCAAATGGTTAATGATAATTATAGTATTATAGGTGGTATAAAAGATATATAAAGTTAGGTAATCAAAATAATGACGTCATTAATTGTTACTTACATTAGACCCAAACTTGAGAATAGAATACCAATATGAAAACCCTGCAACAAACAAACAAACATGATTAAACGGGGATGACATAATAAGAATATGGGGCAGGGTAGTGGCTACACAGTGGATTGATATGGTGGGCCTTTGGCAGTGTTGACTGGTGGTTAGAGGATTTAAACTTGCTTCTTTGCAGAGTGGTTTGCTGGACTGGTGAGTATCGAGGTTGCAGATAGACAAATACATAGAGGATGTCAATTTGTGGCTGTAAGGAGGTGAGCTTGAAAGTTGGATGCTTCTGTGATAGATGTTCCTGCCACCGGCAGCTCAAAATTGGGATATCATCCAGGCAAGTTAACTTAATCTGAGCTATGAATGGGGATTTATAGGTCCTGTGAGTATGAGTGGCAGTCCGGGTTGACTGTGCCTCTACTGTTTGCAGGCTTTTCATCTGGTAACTTGTAGCTTTGGGCTCATTGGATGTCTAAAGATGTAATTTTCTTATGGAGTGGGCCTGTTATGGAATAGTGGCTCTTTGTTTACCATGGGCATCCATGAAATTGCTAACATAGAAGGTGTAGCGGACCTTTCTGAGGTGGTGCTTGAAGGAACACAAACTTCTCTCAGGGGAATGGTGGACATTAAGGTCTTGCTTTGGGTGTCATAGGTTTACAGGTTTTCTTTCCAGAGTGACGCATGATAACGTGTAGGCAATCCACTTTAATATTTGCTCATTAGTCACACAGGTGTTAAGAGGATGTGAAGTTAATTATGGCTAGGGGTTCAATATGTTGAAGGGTTGGGATAGGTTTGTTGTAGGAGATTGATGGTCATTGGTTCATGATGGAACACACAGGGCAAGCATTGAGTAATTGGGTCACGTTGTGAGCTACATGAGTGTCCTTGTGTGGAAGTGTGGTCTGATTTACTGTACTTGAAAGAGAGAAAGATATGGTTTAATTTCTACATGTAGGATGGGGTTGGCATGTCACTAATCTTGTTTGACCAGGTGGCATAGGGCATTTTCATTCTGGTATAATCTGTTTTTGACTGTGGCATAGGGCATTTTCAGTTTGGTATATTGTTGGTGGCATTCAAGGGTATTGATAGAGCAAAGAAGGGTCAGACTGCTAAAGACATCATGGAGTTTAGGTGCCTTACTGTTGATATGGGTAGTTGGTTCATAAGTTCATAGGTTCATACTAGGCTATCTGCCCTAGGGCATTTATAAGCCTAGCCAGAGTGTGTTTGGCTTTCGCCACCCATTTTAAATTAATTTTGCTATGCCCTTTTTCGAGGATAGTATACTGTGCCTCTGTCTAACAGTGACACAGAAGTGATACCCTGGGTAAACCTACGATCTCCCATCCACTCATCAAGATTCCTCTTGAAGAGAGTCAATGAGGGACTCTGACTAACCTGGACTGGGATTTTATTCCAGAGTGAAGGGAGCCTCTGGGTTATGAATCTGTCCCTCCAGCATGTCCTATTTATTTCAGTGCTGAGGTTCAAGTCTCTCGAGCATGTAGCTCGATGGGATTTGGATTTTCTGAGGTGCAGCATGTCCATTAATTCCGGGTTGGACATGGCTTTATACGTCAGGCACAGATCGCCTCTGAGCAGGCGGTATGCCACTGAGTAGAGTTGGAGTTTCTTTAACCGGGCAGCATATGGCATCTGATTGAGCCCTTTGATTGTCTTGGTGAGGTACTTTTGGGGTCTTTCCAGTTGCTGCAGGTGTCTGGTAAGGTACATCCCAAAAGGGGCATTGTACTCAATTATGGGCCTGATGAGGGATGAGTAAAGAGGCACAATGACCTCCCCTGATCTAGATGTGAATCCCTTCATGATTAGGTGGGCTATATAAAATGTTTTTCTAACCACTTTGGCCACGTGGTTGTCAAATGAGAGATTGCTATCAACTTGGGTCCCCAGGTCCCTAATTACTTCTTCTGTACCTAATGGATTACCACCTATGTGGTCATTTGTGGGCACTTTGTTTTTGCCAAAGGGGATGACTATACACTTTTTGGCATTTAGCTTGAGGCCATGGTGTTGGCAAGGCAGTTGTTAAATGACATTTTGAAGTTTTTCAGGTTCTGCATGTCATTGGGCAAGTAAAAGGAATTGGTTGGAAAGGGTGATATGCAATTGCTTTTATTTTGGTGGTTGGAGTTGAGTATTCTTGTTCCAGTGGTAGGTAATGATTTGGTAAGCATTAGGTAATTGCCAAAGGCTGGTAATGTCTTGGTAATTATAGTACACTGAATGATGTTTGGCCTTATCCCCTAAGGGTGGCTAGCTGATGGAAGTTGGTGGTGAGGGGGAACAGCCTGGTCAGGCTGATGGCAGAGAAGAGGGACAGGCTTGCCCTCTTCTGTTCCCCCTCTGGTGTCTGATGGTGCATTTCAAGGAGTTCTTGTTGAATAGATAAGCAAGTGGAGGTAAGGACACTGCTTATTTGGTTGGAAGGTAATTCAGTGAATGGTTTATGAGGCTTCATAAGTAAAGTAAGTGAACAAAGGTATGGATGCTGCTTGCTGGGTCAGATGAGCAGGTACACTGTCCTGATTAACATTATAAGGATGTTTATAAGTAAAGTAAGTAAACAAAGGTATGGACGCTGCTTACTGGACAGGATAAGCAGGTACGCTGTCCTGATTAACATTACAAGGATGTTTATAAGTAAAGTAAGTGAGCAAAGGTATGGATGCTGCTTACCGGGCAGGATGAGCAGGTACACTGTCCTGATTAACATTGCAAAGATGTTTATGCTGTGTTTAGAATTGACTACACAATGTCCAGTTGTATTTGACAAATTTTGGTAAACAAAGTTATGTTATGGAAGTTTTAATAAAGGTCATCAAATGTCATTTGGTTTGTTGTGTTTATTGAAGGGGACCGAGACAAGTATTTAAAGAGTGGTTTCAAGTTTTTGTATTTATTCTGATGAAGTTCATGGTGTTTTATTAAATGAACAAAAGCTTGTAAGTTTTGTAGTCTAGTTCCTTCCTGGTCTTTGGTTTGCTGCTTTTTCATTTTTACTTTGTTCTTTGGAGTTGTTTAGCAGTTTTTGGCTGAATTTGAAGGTGTTTGGGCAGCATTATGACAGAAAGTGAGCTTACACAGGACTGTTTACTGAACTTAACCACCTATTCATTATTAGACAAATCCCTTGTGTCTAACAAAATTTTTTATGGACAACATTATTGCTGCTATCCGTGAAGGCTTTTCTCATTGTCAAGGTAACCAAGGAGGAGGAGTTCAGCTACAGAGCAGTATTGCTAGAAGCGTGCTGACTTCAGTACAACAATCTCAGTCAGTTGGCTGGGGGAAACAAAGATGGAGGTGTTTCTTCAATCAGTGGATCCAGTGATGGTATTTTTCATCCTAATTGTGCTGGTGGGACTTCAGCTAGCACAATTTCACATAAAGATGTGGTTTCTCTTGTCTTTAGTGAGTCTGAAAACCCCTTCAAATTGGACAGTCGTGAAATACAAGAAAGTGCCACTATTGAAAGTAGCTGCTCAGATGATTTGGACATTTACAGAAATGGCATATTTTCTTTATAAAAACTTTCCTTAAAAATTATTTATTTGCAGTTAGAAGTGGCTTATTTAGAAGAATGTGTAAGACTCTGCTGTGTACCTCATGGCTTAAGATTATTTAAATTTCCTAACTGTGTTCAACAAGAGGACACTTTGTACCAGCAATTGACTGAACTTTTTAATGATACTGGTGTTGCCCTGATGAAAATGCTGGTCGCTCATTATAAATGTAATATTACTAACTTAAAAACAGACATGGAAACTCTGAACATGAAAGTTAGGGGGTCCAAATGTTTCCAGAGCTTTTCTACTTTATATGAAGGTATTTCCATCAAAGTAGATAGGAAGGACTTGGCTGCCTATAAAGATAAAACTGTCTGTCCTTTACCTAAACATTTAACATCAGTACAAACTGTGAAACCAACTGGTGTATTTGATAGTACTAATGGTCTTAACAGAGACAGCTGCTTCTACTTCTGTTTCTAGTCAGTGTGATGCTGGCAACATGAATGTTAATATTTCTCCCAATGTTGGTGTTGTGTCCATAATGAATGGACCTTTTTTAGTGGACAAATTAGGGGTGCCAAGAACCCCGGGGTGGTCGAAGAAAGTTCAGGCCATACACAAGAAAAACAAGGGAAGAAAGGGAACAACAGGAACAGAAACAATAAAATGAGAACTTAATTTTTTTGTATAGACATTTTAAATTTGTCTGATGTTAACTTTACAGTTGACACCTATAAGGTGTTACCACGTGGTTTTACATTTATTCCTTCCAACAAAGTGAATGTAGTAAATATTTTTATGGATTTTAAGTTATACTTAAGAAAGTTGAAATTGAAGTTCATTTTTGATGGTTTGTCTACTTTTGTTTTATCCACATAACAATGTAACTGTAGAAGTACTTATAATCCTGCCTTATGCTCTTCCTTACAAGCTTTTAGTACACTGTGTGAACAGCATTTCAGGGACATTAGTAGATGGTCCCACAGTACTGATAATTTTACTCAGGGAGAGAGGAAAGCATCAATTGACTTGGCTACCTATAAGAATCTGAGAGTAATGAAGGCAGATAAGGGTGGGGCCCTAGTTATTATGCACACTGTGGACTATGAAAATGCTATGCTGCAACTTTTGAGTGACCATAGAAATTACAAACAGAACAATATATATTAAGTTATATTGTGTTTCAGGCATGTTGACACTTTATTATTTGATTTATTCTATTAAGGTAATATTGGACACTCAGTGTATATGTTCTTACATCTCTAGTTAGCAGTTCTCCTTGGTATCTCTAAAGCCCACAAATGCAGAAGCTCCCCCACCCTCCCTTTTAGACCCATAGTGTTAGCAGCATACTCTAAGACTGAACCAATTTCTATTTACTATTATATATATACATTTTCATGTTTCTATACATATGCAATGTTAAAAAATGTTGTAGTATATTTTTAAATTTTATGACATCACAGTGGGTAATTCAATTTATTTGAAACATTTTGTTACTGGATGATTTTTTTGCACATGACAAGTATTGAAAGGGTGTTTTCAAGATTTTGTATTTATTCTGATGACGTTTGTGATGTTTTATTAAACAAAAGAAAGCTTATTTATTTATTTATTTATTTATTTTATGTTTGTTTACAGGGATAGTCTGACTGGATGGATAGCCAATTTTCAGCAGAGGGGAAAGCCCCAGGTTATATACAGTACATAGCAAGATCAGTTACATATATTTTCATAGCAAGTTCAGAATACAGACATTAAATAGCACAATTATAGTAGAACATAGAAGAACATAGGCAAAAGCAGTCATAGGATACAACAGTTTCCAAAGTTGAATATGTAAAGGAAGAGTCACACAAGGTGCATAGTGTAATAGTAATACAATATATACACATTTATTAAAAAAATTGCATTGGATATCTGTTATTATTTCATATATAAATGTATGCCAGCACGTAAGCTTGAAAACTAGTAAAAGAACAAGTGTAATATTATTAGGTGTACAGTTATAAGTTTGTGTTAGTGTACATAAAAGGAAAAAGACAGCAACGATAGTAGGAGAAGGAGGTGGAGGACACCATACTAATAAAGTATTTAATTATGGAAATAGACATGGGGAGATTATGAATAGCATTATTATTCAGCCAGGATTAAGGCAGGAACATAGCCATGTTTTGGATAGGTAGGACCTGAGTAGTTTTTTTAAATATTTGGGGGTTGGTGATGGTTATTATTAACTGGGGGGTCATATTCCATAACTTGAAGATACTATTGCAGTAGAAAAGGTTACCATGGAAGTTGTTGGACTTAGTTATTTGTAGAAGAAGATTATCTAAAGATCAGAGTTGTCTTGTGTTGGATTGTGTTTTTAGTAGTTTTTGAAGAGCTGGACATTTTTCAGGTTGGTATACTATTCTGTGAGCTATTGTAAGATATGTCAATTTAAGGAGATTGGATAGTTCAAGACAGTTAAGTTGTTGTAGTGCTTTACAGTGCTGTGCTCTATGTGGGGAGTTGTTAGTAAGTTGGGTAATTTTATTATAGCATACTTCAAATGTTGTTAGTTCTGTTTTCTTCAGGTTAGGGAAGATGGCACAGACATATAGTGGGGGAGACAGTAAATGAGTCCTGGCAATAGATTGCCTGGTGAAATCAGTGAGATATGGTTGGGCTCTATAGAGGGAGCCTTGTTTAACATTAACTTTTTTAAATACAGTTGCTAGATGTTTATCAAATTTTAGGTTATCAATTGTAATGCCAAAGAGTTTGGTATGTGAGACTGGTTCATTCTTAGTTTTATTTAAAGAAGGGATTTGAAAGGGTGTATTTTGGGTAGATGGTTTATTGCATGAGGATATCATTATAGGTTCATAGGTTCATAGGTGTGTACTAGGCTAATGGCCCTGGAGCCTTTACAAGCCTAGTCCATAGGATTACCATGGCAATGTGCCACACAACATTAGTTTCCTGTGCCTCTGTTGAGTAGAGTCACTGGAGTGATCCCTGGGGTGAATTTTCTATTTCCCAGCCACTAATCAAGATTTCTCTTGAAGACAGCTAGTGAGGTGCTCTGTTTGACATGTATGGGAAGTCTATTCCATAGCATGGGCAGTCTCTGGGTTATGAACCTGTCCCTCCAGCACATTCTGTTGATTGTGGTAATGAAGTTGAGGTCTCTGGAGTGTGTGGTGTGGAGGTATTGGGATTTCTTTAGATGTAGCATTTCTAACAGAGCTGGGTCAGACATGGCTTTATAAGTCAAGCAGAAATTGCCACTAAGTAGGCAATATGAGACAGAGAATAGTTGGAGTTTTTAGAGTCTGTCCATATAGAACAAGTGTTTAAGGCCTAGGATCCCCTTTGTGAGGTACTTTTGCAGCCTCTCCAGTTGTTGCAGGTGTTTAGGGAGGTACATGCCAAATGGGGCATTGTACTCAATGACTGGCTTAATGAGGGAAGAGTAGAGGGAGACAAAGACCTCTTTCTTCCTGGATGCAAAACCCTTAGTAATGAGATGTGCCACATAGAAGGACTTTCTTACCACAGTGGCAGTGTGGTGGTCAAAAGAGAGGTTGCTGTCAACCTGTGTTCCCAGATCTCTTATAAAATGCCTTCTGTGTTCAGTGGACTACCATCAATGTGGTAGTTCATGGGAACTGGGTTTTTCCCAAAGAGGATGAAGACACATTTTTTGACATTGACATTAAAGGCCATGGTTCTGACACCAGTCGGTGGACTCAGTGAGGACTTTTTGTAGGATGTCAACATCACTTGGGGAGTTAATAATGGCGCCAAATTTGCAGTCATCTGTGAACTTTGTCAGCCAGAGTCCCTTCGTGTTGGACTGGTCTTCTGAGAAGAAGATGCCAAACAGGAGAGGACCCAGGACCGATCCCTGTCGGACTCCATTCATGACTGGTTGGCAGTCTGACTTGGAGTCAGCTACTTTCACACTGTGGGTTCTATCTGTGAGCCAGTTTGCAACCCACCTAATGATATAGGGGTTGATGCCCAGATTAGTGAGTTTTTCTATGATTCCTAAGTTGGCAATGGTATCAAAGGCCTTGGCTAGATCAAGGTAGGCTGTATGGACTACATGAAAAGAGACATGGAAGAGCTCTCGGATCATGTAGCCCAGGCAGGTATGACCCTAGCCCTGAGTAGCATCCTGCCTTCGCCCAGAATGATACCACAATATAAGGACAAAATGATTGATTTCAACAATTGGCTAAGCTTCTGGTGTCATTCAAAGGGGATCCAGTATCTGTCTGCCTGGGACAACATGATTGACAGACCACGATGCTTTGCCAGAGATGGTCTGCACCTGTCGCTCCTGGGATTCAGGTTACTGGCTAAGGCTCTTGCCACCCCTATTGTGCCTTTTTTAGGCAAAGTTCAAAGGACAAAACCACCACCGTAACAGGTACAAGCATGCAAAATCTGAAGGTAATGCTACTCAATGCTAGAAGTCTAAACCTCAAAATGCACTCTCTTGAGGCACTCCTAAAAATGGAGAACATCGATATCTGTGCAGTAACTGAGACCTGGTTCAAGGCTACAGAGAGCACCCCTGCAATACCAGGCTACAACTCTTACCACACTTTTCGGCCACCAAAGCAGGACCAAAACACTAAAGGTGGAGGAGTGTCAATATTCACCAAGGATATGCACACCACCAGGCTAGTTGCCCTACACAATGCGTCTGAAATTCTCCAGGTGCAACTAACACTAGGTAAGACTGCAATCCAAATTGTAGCTTGCTACAGATCCCCCACCATACCCCAAGATTCTCACTACACCTTTCTAAACATTCTGGAAAATATTAAGATAGAACCAAACACCCTAATACTGGGTGATTTTAACTACCCTGCCATTAACTGGGAAAGCTACTCATGTACCAACACTTTTGCCCAACGGTTCTTGGAATTCATAAATTCCAATGCCCTGGATCAACTAATCCATAGTCCCACCAGGGGCTCCAATATCCTAGACCTGGTCATTGCCAACATGGGAAATCGATGGTCCACACCTATGGTCACCCCCTCGTTAGTCACGTCTGACCATAAGCTAATCACCCTTAACATCCACATCCCACCCCCCCCCAGTAAGGAAACCTCCATAAAAAAACTTCTCCAAAGCCAACTTCATGCTACTCAAGTCAGAAGTGACAAACTTCATGACACCCATGCAGACGGGAGCTGAAAGTTCAACTGCTGAATCCCGCACTAAGGCACTGTATGAGCACATCCACTCATGCATAAATCGTGCCATCCCAAATAGAACCAAGATGCTCTCATCCAAAAAAAAGAAGCCAATCTGGTGGTCCCCTGCCATAAACAAACTTTACAACAAAAGGAAGAAACTGTTGCAGAAAAGAGGAAAATCCCAAGATGCAAAAAACTTCCTTACCAGCCTCAGTAAGAAACTGAGATCCCTCATAAAATCCTCCAAAGCTAGTTACAAAAATAAAATTGCCAAAGATTCCAAAGACAACCACAAGACATTCTATAACTATGTCAAGAATCTAAATGGCAATGCTCAAATCTGCTCTGAGCTAAAACAGAATGGCATTAAATATACTGATCCCAAGGATATTGCCAATATCCTGGCAGATCAATTCAGTGCCAACTTCACCCACCTCTCACCCCCTAAATGGCCCATCTCAATACCGGAAGATTGCCAAATTTCGGTAATAACGGTCACACAGGTAAAAACACACTCTCCAAAGCTAAGAATACAGCATCCATGGGACCAGATGACATCCCGGGCTGTGTACTACATGAACTACAATATGAACTGGCACCTCACCTAAGTGTCATGTTTAATCATAGCCTCACCTCAGGTTTCGTGCCCACTGAGTGGCGCACAGCTACAGTTATCCCACTCCACAAGGGGGGATCCACCTTGGATCCCGGAAACTACCGTCCCATCAGTCTGACAAGCCTTATCTGCAAGGCCATGGAGTGTATTATCATGGAACTTATAAACAAAGACATTGGCAACCTTCAAACACTGGACCCCACCCAGTTTGGGGTCGTGAAGGGCCGATCTTGTCTCCTGAACTTGATTGACTTCTTCGAATCAGTCTCCAGAGCCATGGACAAGGCTAAGGTGGTCCACACAGCCTATCTATACCTTGCCAAGGCCTTTGACACCATCCCCCGCTCTGGAATTATAGATAAACTTACTAAGCTGGGCATTAATCCCTATGACACCCAATGGGTTGCTAACTGGCTTACTGATAGAACCCACACTGTAAAAGTAGCCGACTCCAAATCCAGCTCCAAACAAGTGACAAGTGGAGTACCTCAGGGTTCAGTCCTGGGACCGCTCTTGTTTGGTATCTACTTCTCTGAAGTACAGGCCAACACTAAGGGACTCTGGATAACAAAGTTCGCAGATGACTACAAACTGGGAATCATTATTGAATCCCCAAATGATGTGGATACTCTACAAAAGGGCCTTACAGAAACAGATGCTTGGTGCCAGAGCCATGGGCTCAAGCTCAATGCCAAGAAATGTATAGTTATCCCCTTTGGGAAAAAACATGTATCCATGAATTACTATATAGGTGGCAGTACACTAAACACCGAAAGTGTGATAAGAGACTTAGGGACACAGGTGGACAGCGGTCTCACCTTCGATAACCACATCGCCACAACAGTCAGGAAATCCTTCTATGTGGCACACCTCATCACTAAGGGCTTTTCATTTAGAGAAAAGGAGGCCATTGTCCCACTGTACTCATCCCTCATTAGACCCATTACTGAATACAATGCCCCGTTTGGTATGTACCTCTCAAGACATCTGCAACAACTGGAAAGGCCACAGAAATACCTCACTAAAAGAATCACAGGCCTAAAGCAGATGCCCTACGCTGACCACCTTAAAAAACTCCAGCTATACTCTGTCGCATATCGTCTACTCAGAGGCAATCTTTGCTTAACATACAAGGCCATGTCAAACCCAGAGCTGTTGGACATGCTACACTTAAAGAAATCCCAATCCCTCAGAGTCACATGCTCCAGGGAGCTAAACCTTATCATCACAATAAACAAAACATGCTGGAGGGATAGGTTCCTGACCCAGAGACTCCCCAGACTCTGGAATAGATTGCCCATACATGTCAAGCAGAGTGCATCTTTGGTCCTCTTCAAAAGGAACCTTGATGATTGGATGGGAGAAAGGAAATTCATCCCGGGGATCACGTCAGTCGCCCTGCTAGACAGGGGTCCAGGGAAGTAAATAGTGTGGGAAGAAATAGCCAGGGAATTGTTATGGCTAGGCTTGTACAGGCCCTAGGGCTGATAGCCTAGTACCAACCTATGAACCTATGAACCTATGAACCACCTTGCCTTCATCCACAGCTCTGGTGACTGACTCAAAGAAGTTGACCAAGTTGAGCAGGCATGATCTACCCTTCACAAAACCAAACTGTGTGGGATCTAGTGTTTGGAGATTCCCTATATCCTTGTTTATTAGGTCCATGATGATGCATTCCATAGCTTTGCATATCAGACTTGTCATGCTAATGGGGTGATAGTTCCCAGGGTCTGTAGTCACTCCTCCTTTGCGGAGAGGGATGACTATAGTAGTGCGCCATTCGGTACGGACAAAGCCTGAGGTGAGGCTGTGATTGGACAGGGCACACAGGTGAGGTGCATGTTCACTCTGTAGTTCATGTAGGGTTGGGAGGATGGCCTAATGGTTAAGGTGTTTGCCTTACAAACACAAGGTGCAGGGTTTGAGTCTCACAAGGGATAATTGGCTAGGCTTACAATGGCTTGCAAGGGCAGTTAGCCTAGTACTAACCTATGAACCTATAAGACAGCCAGGGATATTGTCAGGTCCCATAGAAGCTGTATTTTTGGCCTTGGACAGTGCTGTTTTAACCTGTGCAGCAGCAATACTGGATGCCTGGCAATTTACCGGTATTGTTATTGGTCCTATGGGTGGAGAGGGGAAAAGTTTGCACTGAATCTGTCGGCCAGTATATTGGCAATATCTGTCAGCTTGGTATAGGAGGTACCATGGTGCAGTATGTTAGAGCAAATCTGGGTATTGCCATGGGTTTTTTTTTTACATAACTATAGAAGGCCTTGTGGTTGTCTTTACTATCTGCTGCAATTCTGTTTTCATAGCTAGCTTTAGAGGATTTGATGAGGGATCTCAACTTTTTGTTGAGGCTGATAATGGAGTTTTTCCAGTCTTGGGACTTCACCTTATTCCACATCAGTTTCTGCCTTCTGTTGTATAGTTTGTTTATGGCATGGGACCACCAGATCGGCTTCCTTTTTTTTGGAGGAAAGTGTCTTGATTCAATTGGGTATGGCAAGATCCATGCATTTGTGTATGTGTTCATACAGTGCATTGGTGTATGATTCGGTGGTCATGCAACTATTCTCCCTTTGCATGGGTGCCGTGAAGTTAGCCACCTCTGTTCTTAGGAGCCCAAAGTTAGCTTTGGAGAAGTTTTTCATGGTGGTTACCTTTGGGGGGAATGGGAGGGATTTGTATTTCCAATGTGATTAGTTTGTGGTCGGATCTGACTAGGGAGGAGTTGACTAATGGTATAGAGCAATGGTCACCCATATTAGTAATGACCATGTCAAAGATGTTGCTACCTTTAGTGGGGGGGTAAGATTGAGCTGGTCTAGGGCATTTTAATTAATGAATTCCAGGAAACGTTGGGCAAGTGTATTGGTACATGAGTGGTTTTCCCAGTTAATGGAGGGGTAGTTAAAGTCACCCAGTATGAGTGTGTTAGGTTGGACCCTAATATTCTTCAGGAACATGGAGTGAGTGTCTTGGGACATGATTGTGGCCCTCTTACAGGCTATGACCTGAATCGATGTCTTACCCAATGTTAGCTACACCTAAAGTATCTCTGATGCATTATGTTGATCTACCATTCTGGAGGTGTGTGCATCCTTTATGAATATGGAAAAACCACCACCTTTGGAGCTTCGATCCAAGTTCTGGGACCGAAAGGTGTGGAATGAGTTATAGCCTTGTAGTGCAGGGGTGCTTTCTGCTGCCTTGAACCAGGTCTCTGTTACAGCACAAATGTCGATGTTCTCCATTTTATGGAGTGCTTCTAAGTGAGTGCATTTTGAGATTTAGACTTCTAGCATTGAGCAGCATGACCCTCAGATTGAATTTGTCTGTAGCTGTTATGGTGATAAATTGGTCTTTGGAACACCACCTAAAAAAGAGTCTATAGGGGTGGCAAGAGCCTTGTCAGTATCTGGAAGCCCAGGGGTGATAGACGTGGGCCATCTATGGCAAAGATTCGAGGTCTGTAAATCATGTCATCTAAGGCAGACAGATACCGGATCCCCTTAGAATGACGCCAAAAACTTAGCCAATTGTTGAAATCAATCATTTTCTGCTTGTACTGTGGCATCATTCTGGGTGATGGTAGGATGCTGCTCAGGGAAGGGTCGTACCCACCTGGGCTACATAATCTGAGAGCTCCTCCGTGTCTCTTTTCATGTAGTCCAGGGAGGTATGTCTCAAGTCAATCACATTCACATGTACAATGACAGAGTCATATTTGTATCTGTTGTTGAGGGACCTGAGTGCATGCATTATATGGTGGATCCTGGCACCTGACATGCAGCTGACTGTTACTTTTTCCTTATTTAACCTAGTGAGTGGGAAATCAGTGTGCCTCACTATCGAGTCACCTATGACTAGTGTGCTGGGCATGCTGTTTTGCCCTAGGGGCTTTGGTTGAGTGGCAGACTGTTTAAGAGAGTTATGTGTCTCATGATTAGTGTTGTGTTGTAGTGGTCAAGTGCATTTCTGCCTTGGAGGTCTCTGTTGTTTGGGTAGATTTGTATTGAAAGCTTCCATGAAGGTGGGTGTGTGATTTGTGTTTTTATGTGAAGACAGTGCTGGTTTTGTGTTTTTATGTGAAGACAGTGCTGGTTTGTGTTCTGGAGGGCTATGTGTTCTATGTGGTGTGATGCCAGTGTTGACCTTCTCCTCTTAACCAGCTATTCCAATCTTGGCTGGATTGTGCGTGGCTTCCAATTTGGATATATAAGTGCACTCCCACAAGTCTGAGTGTGGGGAGGTAAGAGGAGAGGGTTGTCGGTGTACATGAGACAGTTGCAACATTGCCTTAGGATGCCCAAGTTTACCAGGTTAACAGTTAGTTTTGTTTTATTGGGGCTCAGGATTATTGGTAAGCTGGCAAACCATGATTCTACAGTGTTAAAAGAGAGCTGTTTTTTGTTCTTGAATTTCTTGAATCTCTCCCATCAAAAGCCTGTAGGAGACAAAATACAGGGATAAGGCCTTGAGGTGCTCTGTATAGGACATTTTACTTACACCCTGTATTCTTTTAGTGAGGAACTTCTGTGGACATTCCAATTGTTAGATATGCCTGGTTAGGTATATACCAAAGGGGGTATTGTACTCAATGATGGGTCTGATGAATGCAGAATACAGTGGAACAATGAGTTCCTTAGATCTAGATGCCATATATTTGTTTATAAGTTGCACAACATAGACTTGCTGTAGACTTGGGGTGGTCAAAGGCTAGATTACTGCCTATGTGTGTCCATAACTACTGGGTCATCTCCAAGGGGTGTGTTGTCAGTATGATAGCTAGAAGGGTGGATGATTTCCTGATGGATATTATTATGCATTTCTTGTCATCCATGCCTCTGACACCAAATGTTTGTCTGTGTCAGCCTTTCCTAAAGAAAATTAGTGTCAGTCTGGATTCAATGACAGCTCCTAATTTGCAATTATTTGCAAATGTAGTAAGCCAGACACACTGAAACTGGTCTTGACTTCAAAGAAGTAAGTGGCAAAAAGGAGTGGTCCAAGGACAGATCTCTGTGGGATTCCATTTGTGACTGACCTCTTTGTAGAGGTGGACTCCCCAAGTCTAAGTTCATGGTTTCTGTTTGTGAAGTAGTTGGCTATCCACTGGGTGATATACGGGTTTGTACCTAACATCCTGAGTTTGTCAACAATGCCCATGTGTGGTAGTGTGTCAAATGCCTTGGCCAGGTGAAGGTATGCAGTTTGAACCATTTTGTCCTCATCCATCACTTTGGTGACCTTCTCAAAGACGTCCACCAGGTTGAATAGGCATGTCCTGCCCTTGATGAAACCAAACTGGGTTGAGTCCATTGTCTGGAGGTTTACTATATCACTATTGATCATTTCCATGATAATTCTTTCTATGGCTTTACATATAAGACTAGTGAGACTTAAGGGTCTTTATTTTCCAGGCATTTGCAGATGGGCCACCTTTGTTCAGAATGGATGACTGTTGTTCTTCTCCATTCATGAGGCACAAAGTCTGCTTGGAGGCTACGGTTAAAAAGCAATAACAGAGGGACTGATTGTTTATGTTTCATGCTATTTAGACAGCATCCTGGGATATTGTCTGGGCCCATTAATGCAGTGTTCTTGGCCTTACAGAGTTGTTATACCAGATACATATGTGCTACATGTTTAGCTTATGCATGCACAATGCCTATGTTGGTGTTTGACAACATTATTGGCATGTATATTATTCATGACAGTGTGGATTGTGCCATAGATATATGCCATGCACAGAAGGCAAGGATCCTGTATTGACCATACTGTCACACACAGGTATAGCGGCATCCCTCCTATCACCTCCTGCAGGCATTACAGTACCAGGACAGTGTGCTTAGTTACCCTCATAGATTGTGGATGTATGTTAATAGTTGAGAAGTGCCTGTGTGTGCAGGTTCATCAGTTATCACTCCACATCTCATATGTTACATCAGTGGCATGAGATTAGTGATGGCATTATTCTGATATTGTCCATGATTGTGGTTAGGTCTTGTAATGTTTGCCGTTATTCTTTCCCTGTGGCCACCTTGCTGGAGACCTCTGCTGAAAGTGCACTCATATTCATGTATATCATTTTGCACAGCTTCCCAATAAGCATCCTACACCAATTGTATGTCAGATCTGTGATAGATGCCCTCTGTATTATTCATGTAAGGATGCTTATCTCACACAAACATCCTCCCCATTGTTATGTCACCTTCTGTGACAGTCACAGACAAGGCATTTTCACTGTACAGCCCATACTGTACCATATAGATATGTGCTTGGTGTTGCTTCTACAACCATCTTCTATTGATATGCCCTCCTCTGCTGTACATGTGGGAGTTTCACCTGTGCTCTTAACCTGTGTTCCTTCCTACAATTCATCTGTGTGTCCCTGTTCATTACATACACTTTCCCTGGGTGATCATTTTATATGACAATCTCATATCTTTTTATAGATTGTTACAGAATGCCAGAAATGTGACATCACAATAATCTGCACTGTAGGTACACTGTCCGGTACTGTGTTTGGACCATATACTTCACATTCATACTTCTCAACTGTCCACAACTGTCCACATATTCTCAGGATGTCCAGATGTTTTCTTTAACAAATATGTGTTTTTTTGCCATATCACTGGGATGATCTCTGGACTGATGTCACTCAGTATTATGTACATTTGAGTGCATACCTCTCAACTGTCCTGATCTGTGCATAATGCCCAGTTTTTGTCTCATACTTATGATCTTTTACTCATAACATTTTTTCCTGGCAAATAATTTGCATCTTATTGCAGACTGCAGTCAGAAACTGATGACTGACATTTGTGTTTCAAACGTCATGCTCTTCAGAAAGTTCATGCGAATCTGCAGCCTATATATTCCATTAACTTCCTAAGTTTGTCAGTGAAATATTAAAAATCTACCCCTATTTCTGGCCCTTTATCCATGGATTATTATGGCTTTGTCCACATTTATCACTTTAAGAGGTTGTGAGTGTTACATTCTAATACATTTCTACATGACATATATGTCAAATATGTCCCTACTACTGGTTATTTGTCCTCTCGTTAAGTTTGCCTCTGTGCAGATGCATTGCATTAACACAATGGTAGTTATTTATAAAACCTCTGGTAATCATTGTGGCATTGCGAGCAAAACTACATGCTGTAGGTGCTCTTTCTTACATGGAAATGCTATCTGCCCTAGTGATCATTGTGGCATTGTGTGCAAATCTGTGCTCTAAAAATGTTCCCCCTTACATGGAATTGATATCCGTGCTCACTTATGAGGTTGTGTGGACAGCAACATTGTTGTGAGCTGTGAAATATAGCTTAGGAGTGTCGCACCTCATTAATATACATTGCACACTGCCATGCACCACACACCATTGTGCATACATGTAAACTCTGTGTAGGTTCTGCGCGAAGTCTATATAGAGTTTACTAAATCCCGGGGAATATATATATATATATATATATATATATATATATATATATATATATATACCCATATATATATATCTACATATATACTGTATTTCTTTGTAAATATGACCTAACCAGAGAATAAGGCCTAGCATGGTTTTCCAGGGGGGTCATGATATAAGCCCTACACCAAAAATAAGCCCCAGTTAAGATTGTCAACAATACACGATGGACGTGTTGAATTATAAAATAATATTATTGATACCCGCTGACTGAGGTTATCATACTCTGCTTGCCATTTTCAGACCATTCGGACACCAAACGTCTTCTCTTTGCAGAAAGTCATAAGATTCTTTCCTTGGGAGTCCTCCACGACTCTTACTGTAACCCTAATCATCATTCACACTTGACAGTTGAGATCCTTGGCCCATAAACACTTGCAGGTGTACTTTGATCAGACAAAGTACAGACAACACGCATAAAGCCCACACACTTGATAACAAACGGCTGTGGTTGTGTCTTTTCTTCTTAACTGGCGCCATTTTGTGTTGCCACTCCGGTCTCATAAGTCTTCAATTAACCCCCCCCCCCAGACAAGATGAGTGTAAAAAGAAAGAGCTATTCCGTCTAGTACAAGAAAGGAATCGTGGAGGACTCCCAGGGAAAGAATCTGATGGCTTTCTGCAAAGAGAGGAAGTTAGATCTTTGAATGGTCCGAAAATGGTGTGCAGCGTACAATAACCTCAGTCAACAGGCCGACGAGGGAAATGCTAAGAAGTGCATGTGTGGACCAGGTCAGCAACCATTATTTCCTCAGCTGGAAGACATCATGTGTGAATGGATTGCTAACAGGAGGGCAAAGACTTTGATTTGTGCAGGGCTGAGATTCAAGCATTTGCCCTTGTGATGACATCACAGTTAGAAATATCCCCAGAAGAATTCAAAGCATCACAACATTGGCTTGATGGCTTTCTTCAGCGATATGAACTGTCTCTAAGAAGATCAGCAACACTGTTCAAGCTGGAAGATACTGAAGTTATTAAACATGCACTTGCATTCAAGTCCTTTATTGATGGCATCGACTTTTCTAAATACCAACTCTCCAACATGATTGCTATGGATGAAACTGCAGTGTATATGGGCCAAGGATCTTAAACAACAATTGATCAGAGGGGTGCCTCGTCAATCTACATTCCCTCCACTGGTTACGAGAGTGCACGTGTTACCTGTATTTTGGCAATTCATCTAGATGGGAAGAAAATCTCATCTCTAATCATTAGTAAGGGCAAGAAAGATAAGACTGAACATGTTTCAGGCATTTGCATTCTTGGAACTGAAAAAGCCCTTGCACACAAGCAGTTATAAGGAAGTGGGTCAATGTAATGCTGCCACTTGTTTTGCGGGGTGACAAAAGAGGTCTACTAGTCTGGGATTCAGCCAGCACTCACCGCACTAAAGAAATAAAGAAATTCCTTGCCCGGAGAAGAATAGATCAAATAAAGATTCCCGCAGGAATGACTGCCTATCTCCAGACTCTTGATATTGCAATAAACAAGCCAGTCAAGCACCATTTGTGCATGGAACTCAATGACTACATTGAAAATAGAATGGAGAGAAATCAGCATAGAAACTTTGTGAAGCCTAGCCTGCAAGAGGTCATGACTTGTGTGAAACATTCATGGGATAAAATCACTGACAGCTGTGTTGTCAATGCACTACGAGCAGACTACATGGACAAGCAGTGCTCATTTAAAGAGAGCTCTATTGCTAGGCATGACAGATTGGGGCCAATGGTTCTACAGGGAATGGAGTCGCAAGAAATTCAGGCCGAAAGTCGGGGGTTGGAGACTCATGACAATGTTCCAGAAGAAGATAACATGACTGTATTTGAATAACTGCGAAAGCCAAGGTGTAGATATTCTGAAGTTGAAATGTTTGTTGCACTGTTTAGGTAGAATTCTCACACTGCATTACTTAGAACTGTTGTCCAATAACAGAAAAGTACAAAATAAATGTCAATTTGTGTACATGAATAGATGTCAATTTTTGTACATGAATAAATGAATAAAGGTAGATTGTTTTACAGTGTGGGTAAATAAGGCATCCCCTGATAATAAGCCCTAATGCGTATTTCAGCGGGGGAAGAGTATAAGACCCGATCTTATTTTCGGGAAAATACGGTATATATATGCAACTATAGCTATATGAATATATAGATATATGCTGGACAACATGTAAACCAATAGCAATCATCTGAAGTTAGATGGAAAAAGAATTCCTACATATCTGTTTTTGCAACAGCTGCAACAAAGTATTATTATAAGGAACACATTTCTTTTTACTTGTGCCTTACTCGAAACATTTATAAACCTAATAAGTTGATAGAACCTCTTATCTATTCATATTACTCACTGAAGATCTTTCATTATTTGAAAATTTTATATGGGATAAATCATTTTTTTCTTTATGTAACAGTACAGCTGCATGGACAGTAATTATTTTCTATACATTAAAATACTGCAGCTGAATTGCTGCAATTTTAAGTGAAGATACAAATTACAAATTCAGTCTAAGAAAACAGCTGTATAATGGGCTACTAGATTTAAAGGTTATAAGGTAGTTTACTTTTCTCTATGGTAGTTTATTTTTTTAAGACAGAACAAATTGTTACTTTGCTGAATGCAAACTTTAAATCTCTTTAGAGAAACATAAATGTCAAACACTGAAAAGAAGTTACAGAGAAATATAACTTAACTTGATACATGACCGTTGTGAGGAAGGTTCTGGCTTGTGTTTATTTTTTTTTCCGCCAGATTATTTTGTTCTTTTCATTTTCTTCTACACGAAAAGGCACTTAGAATCGAGTGAGGCTGGATTGTCCATCATGCCCAGTATAATAACACTTTGAGCGGGTACAAAATCTGTTTGCTGCATTTTCATTAGGAAAATATATGTTTCCATTTAAAACACGAAACACAACATAATGCAAGTATGAAAGCATAATGGCGTTTAGATACTTAATGGATCAGTCAATAGCAATTAAATTGATTCAGCGGGATACACATTCCTCACTAATGCTGGAACAATCAGAAAAGTATTATTGCTATATTGGCAACATTTAAAGGAAGTCTTAATTCTAATACATCTATCTTACATAGCAAGTGTAAGATGCTGCTCTATTTTATAAGGTCTGGTTGTTATTCATAGCTAATGGGTAGGACTGCATACATAATGAATTTTGTGGAAGGTCAGATGTTTGTGAAAAATGTTTGGAATTTACTGATGAATGGCAGAGAATTAAAATACAGTAATGCACAAAACTGTTGAGGAGGAAGAACTCCTATTATAAAACACAAAAGGAAAATACATACAGCAAGATCATTTTTTTCATCATG